>NW_018128169.1:36864-51174 GCF_001952655.1 Monopterus albus
TCTGGGCATTCCCCGGGAGGAGCTGGAGGAAGTGTCTGGAGAGAGGGAAGTCTGGGCATCTTTGGTTAGGCTGCTGCCCCCGCGACCCGGTCCCGAATAAGCGGAGGAAAATGGATGGAAATGGATGGCCTAGTATTCCGAGAGTCAAGCCTTGGTTTGAATACAAAATTACTGTGTAAAATAAATTAAATATACAAATGAAAAGAATGTGACTATATTCCTTAAAACATATGTACAACAAAAGTCAAAGTCTGTGTTACATAAAGGCAGAATGGATGCTTTAATGTGCCATGGTCTGCTTGCTGTTTGACAGTTGCATCTCATCTTTCAACCTGTCATCTTTCAGATGGCTTTTCTGTCTCCTCTAAACCAGAGTCAATGTCAGGCAAAAGGTGGTCCTGCTGCCCAACATGTCTGCAACTAAGTGTTTGAAAGGGCTGCTAAATGGACGTCTCCCCATTTTTCTTCCAGGGAAGGTCGAAGCAGTAATTGTAGAGGGTGTATTACCATAAAGGGCGGCCCCAGCTGTCTGCTGTGATTCACTTTAGTGCGCCATGTTCTGTAAGCCAAGAGGGGAGATCTCACTTTGGCCACTTTTCAGAAAACTCATTTCTAGCCCCGATAACAAGAAGGCTAGTGAACTGTAGAGAAAATCATAAATAGTTCAAGCATTGCCACGAACATTGACGGCTTCTCATTATTACACAATTGAGGTCAAGTTAACATTAAAACTTTAATTTTACAATTAATGTCATCTACAGTTTGAATTGGAAGACAAAGTGAGAGGAGGCACATGAGCAGCTGCACAGAGTAAAGTGATTCAGTTAATATTTAAAAAAAAAAAAGCTGCGATAATCTTACCATCCTCATTACATGTAGAAAGTGTCAGCTGTGATTTTAGATTCCTCCAGAATACATTCATTATTCTCCTCCATATCCATAACCTAAAACAATATCACAGGTCATATACCGTCTTAAAATATTTGCCTTTTTTACACATTTCTCTCTCAAAACTTTAACCAGTTAATGGTCAGTTGTGTTTAATGGTCAATTCTCAGTGTGCAATTGTCTAAGACTTACATTTCTTACACTTTGACTGACTGGTAACCTGTCGAGGGTGGAGCCTTCTCCCACTCTTTCACCTAATGTGTGGACAAGATGAGCAGCTTTGAAAGTGGATGGATGGATGTCATATTCCTACATTTAATGTGGATGAGAAAACAAAAACATAGTTATATCGAGGGAATGCAGCACTATCTCTAACTAAACTCTAACTGAATGTCAGTGCACAGGAGTCAAAGACAGACAAATGCCAGCCGTTTTCCAAGATGCTCTGTAATTGGAGTCCCAGAACGTGCGTGCGCCACGCTGACCGAGCTTGTTATGCAGGCTGCAGCAGGACCTCGGGCTGCTGGGGAAATACAGTTTTATTGAATAAATAGACTGATTTAGCCATAAGAAATACCTGATGGAACTTGAGATAATCTTTGCCATCCACATTACATGTAAAAAGTGTCAGCGCTGACGCCACCCAGCACTTGAAGGATGACTCGCGCTGGGTGGTGTGCAGTGTCATTGCTGGTGTTCACAGACCAGGTTTTACTGTAGCAAACCCCTGCTACTTCAGAAGTGATACAATCATGTTTTACTTGCAGTAGGTAAAAGAAAAAAAAAAAGATTCCTAAATAGTCACTGAAATTTAAGACCAAAACCAGAGAAGATATCTAAAAATACAGTACAACTCAAATACATTATTCTTATCCATAACAACATGGAAACTAGTATAAATTTAAAGCTTGTATAATTTTTTCCAATAAAAATTTTATTTTTTCAACGGATTAAGATGAATCTGTGTAGAAATGTTTGTCTATGCATGGTGAAACACCAGAAAAGGCACATTTACTGTACTGCTTAGAGATGCTTTCCATAATCTGCTTTGGAGAGACGTTGATTAGTTTTGCTGGGTTACACCTGTCCAGTGGACGGTGCCAAGCCAGCTTGACTTCATTACTTCAGTAAATAATGTGTTTGTGTTCATAATATTTAGCTGGTTGGCCAATGACATTTTCACTGTATGCTAACAACAGTGAGGTGGAACAAATGCACACGTGACACTAGATCCTCCATCACTGGCTGTATTATAGAATTCAAATGCAATTTTATGTGCAATTTACTTGTGAGAACAACAAAATTAATATTGATAAGTCTCATAATATATAAAATAGTAAAATTATGTTTCATGAATATTCCTTAAAAGCCTTGCTTCCAATATTTACATTAACTTGAGTTCAACATCTTTGTAGGAGCTTTTCATTAGGGGTTTCAATTTGTTGTTTTATTTTGTTGGTTCTGAAGATAAATAGTTAAAATATTTTCCCACCAGCTCAAACTGCTGAACTCCTTTCATAACAGAAAGACTGAGATTATTGCCATGTTTGTTTCTGTTTGGAATTCAAGATAAAGAGCCACACTTCTATTTTTGATGTCCACCTGCTATGTGTATATAACCCTCCAGGGCATGTGTGTGTGACATTCTATTGTATTTTAGCTTATATAACACACAGTAAACATATGTCAATATGCTTTCATTAATATTTTAAGTATTGTTACAATGCTACATAACCATTATTCAATATCACTGATAACCAGCATTTTAATCAATTTTCTCTCACATGTAGATTCACAGAGTTACCAGGTAAAGTGCAGATTTCTTCATGCATGTAAATATGGCCACTTAAGAAAGATTGCCCCACAGACAGACTGTAATATCACTCTTAAGTAACAAGTCAAACACCCTTGACTATTCCTATTATTGTGGTAGAGCCTTTCAAGTTTGAACTCTGCACAAGAGCCAACATCTTGTTTTGTTGCCTGGCACCAGTATTTATGTTCCCCTAATCAATGTCACCTCCCATTCAGTCATATACTGACATAATATATTCATTTGTATGCATAGCAGCTACCTTACCCTCACCACACCCAAGCTCATAGCAGAAGTACATTTGAATAATTCAGAGGCCGCAAACACCAAGCTCTAAATTGTATATTAATTCTAAAATTACACACCACCCCCTGGGCACGGGTTACACTTTTAATAACTCATCCCAGCTGTACAGAGGAGCGGTGAACGCTGTGTTGCACTACACTTTGACAGAATGATTGGAAGACTCCCGGTTTTTCCATCTAGCTTCTCACTATTTTGCCACACTTTAATTTGTAATAGTTTTCATACAATAAATCTTAATCAAGTTACAGTAGATTGTACACAGTTTTTTTTCTGTGCAGGGAGAAAAGTAGTTTTATTTTAAAGACAGGCTGTGTGACTGCACTGCACCATCTGCTAATGAGCACCACTGGCACTTAGATGAGCTGCTGACTTTAAAGAAAAAAAATCCTATAGGATTTTCCTCTTGAATCCCCATAGGACTTTGAAGCTAGCTTTACAGGCCCACTTATGCTCCTTGACCCACTAAGCCATAAGATGACAGATGTATCTGGCCTAAATACTATATAATGCAACTCTGTCACCGCCTCAGGGGAGGAAGCTAGCTATACCTGTCATGGTCACACTGTACTTCAAAGAGCATTAGACTGCATTTTCAGTGTGGGTCTTCAAGCTTAGTTTGAAGTGTCTGCTCATATCAATTTTTTAAATGTCCACATCCTTGGATATGGCTCATAAGCTGTCTCAATGTTTTATCCTGCATCCAGTTGAGAAAAACAAAATTAGGACATTCATGTTAATGTATTGTAGAGCATGCACCCTTGCATTGAGCTGAGTCTCATGCCGGAAGAGCCAGGTGACTCCACACACACACACACACACACACACACACACGCACACACACAAATGGGATAAAATAAAATTATCCTTGGGCTAAACTAGACTTTCCAAATGGTATTGCACCCAGAGAGTCCCATTAAGATAAAAAGTTGTTTCGCAGGGTTTCTGATGCTTGGAAGAAGCATTATTCATCATTTTACAGCTGCTCCTTTTTCAATGGAAAAATGCTGTTTGGACCAGTGTGTGCCATGTGATGAAAGCGGAAGTTGTAGTAATGTGGTTTGGCCGCTATGCCAGATTTACTTCACAGCCCAACACTGCTGCTGGGGGCTTGGATAAAACAAATCAAAACCAAAACTGTCAGCATGGCTAGAAACCACCAGTGGTACATGTGAAAATATATAATTTTATACAAATTTATTTGTAAATAAATTTAGGGAACTAACCCTTCTCAACACCTGCACTGAAAATCCTTTTTACGCCTGCGTACTGTATATCTGTAAGGACCCTGGTGTTGTAAATAGAACAAAACTGTTATTCATGTTGTTAGGTACATCTACGTGTGTTTTGCTATACAAAATCAAAATATACATTTTACCTAAATTAACAGTCTAACTAGGATTGTTGCATTTACAGGGGAAAAGAAGAAAAAAAGTACCCAAAGCCATCAGTATGTAACCTACATTAGTTAGATTTTTAATAACATGATAAAAAGCATAGTATTTTCCATCCTACCTGCATGTAAACTAAACTCACCTGGTGTCCCAGGTGTAAGTCACTTCCTAATTAGATGGCAAGAATGTAAACCAGCAGGACTCAGCACTGTGTGAACCTTAATTTGCAGCAGTCAAATGTTTCCTGCCTGAGAGCAGACTTCTAATGAGCAACAATCTGTGAGAAATTATTGTTCAAATAGTGTTTTAATGCTGATTAAATTAAATAGCTCTCCTGCTCTCACCCCGGTTACAGATTTAATATGGTAAGTCGACTGTTTCACTGTTTAAATAAAAAAAAAAAATATATATGTATATTTTTCAGCAACAGAAGAATAAATCTACTTGAGTAGTTTGGAACCACTCTTCTAATGGAAGACAGATTTGTGTAACATTTGATTTATTTGAAAACCAAATCAACTTTACACTCCAGCTCTCTTATGAATTCTGATGTGGCAAATTCAGTTATGTTTAAAAATAAATCCTTTAGTTGCTTTTGAAGTAATTTCTTTTTGTTTTATTTTATTCATTCTTTTGAATGTTGTTTACACAAAAGGTTCATATTGTAGTTGTCTGACTTGGCTTTGAGAGTGAATTATTCATGCTCACAAACAATGACTCTTCTGGGTCATCAGAAATATGATTTATGAGCTTTGCCCTAGTATACTGTTATAGCATACAGTTTATTATCAGATTATTTGCATAATGAACTTCCAAACTATGTTAAAGAGTCCATGGCATGCTCATTTCCGGTCATTTAATGTGTAATCTTGGGTATCTCTAGATTAGCTTTGCACCCATCATAACTCAAAATAGTCTAATTATTTCAGAATGATAAAACCAGAGAAGCGCTTCCTAAAAATGAGAGGATAGTTCATGAATGTGTACAACTCCTGTTGCCACTATTGTTGCAAGTGGACAGCAGGACAAACTGCAATGGCATAAATTAATTTGAATTTCAACTCCATAGACAGTTAAACAACGGTATATGTACCAATAAAAAAAGATGTGTAACACTCTAAACTTCTTCTTCTTTCGGCTGTTCCCGTTAGAGGTCCCCACAGCGAATCATCTGTTTCCATCTAACTCTATCCTCAGTTTACAACAGTTCTCTCTAACTTTACAGAAACAAGCATTAACAGACATGCAACTTGTGTGTTTTTCTTTTATTTTCTCTCTTAGCGTTAAGTCCCACTGAGTAATGGAAACATCATTCTCTTTCAAGTACTGTAGCTCTGAGGTCAGTAAATCCAACTGGTGGTCGTTAATCTGCATGTTAACCAGCAACACATCACATGTGGCAGACACACTGGCCTCAAGCAGTCAAAACAAACAAATTCAGCGTTGAACAGCTGATCACTAACCACCATGAGGGCTTCACAGGGCAGATGCTTGTAGGTTAGACCTGGTCAGGTAAAGCAGCAGGTCCCTGCACAGGAGTGTTTCCGGACATGCCGTAACCTCAGGCCCTGTACTTTTCTCCACATCCTCTGGTCACAGTGCAGCAGCAGGAGAGAAAATACTGTATATCACAAAACCGGTCACAGTCGAAAAATTCTGCTTTAACAATGGCACCAGTGAATGTCACGCAAGCTCACATTAAGGCACAACTGCCTGGAAATTGTGACCATTCAAGGAAATCCTTAAACTATCACAATACTTTTTGTCAGCAAAAACAAGTCTCACAATTGAGAGTTTGTGAGACTTGTATGAGTTGCTTCTGCATAGAAATACTAGAACATGTGTTCACCTAATTTTTGAGCTTTAGGTCACATCAAAGATGATAATTCACTATTGTAACAATGTAGATAAGTCAAAAAAAACAAGGAAAAGCATGCCATGGGCTCTTTAAAGTGCTAGTTTGAAAATGAAAACACACCCAGGTGTAAAAAAAAGAGTGATAGGTGTCAAGACGATCATCGCTTCTGCCAAAGGAAGCATAACATGTCACATACTTAGCAAGATAAACAATATTACCATTAACACTTGTCTAAAAATTATAAATGACTCCACACAAAATGTCTGGCACTCCATACTCTGAATATGTAGAATTAAATGGAGTGAGACGAATGTAACTGAGATTCATCAATAATTCTTAGTGATCTTCATGAACCGGTGGTACTTGCAGTAGATAATGATGCAGCCTTGGCAGTAGCAGTGCTTTTTCCCTTCTGAAGGTCAACACAATAATCATAGTAAGGAACATTTTGTTAAAAGGACGGCTCCTGCTCCCAGCCAAGATTAATTTAAATGTACCTTTTATCTGAATGGCACGACTGCATCCGTGTCCAAACATCAAATAACCCCATAAGATGCTCACTCAGCACAGATTTAATTTTTTAAATTTTACTTTCTTGTTCATGGTGTCTAACATGGCTTATGTTTTGTGGCTTCCCATCCCCTAAATATTTCTCAGAAGTCACAGGAACTTCACATTAATTGCCTTACAGCACTGACAACAGGTTTAATATCTAAGACAGAATTTGTGGGTACATTGGGCAGGCATTATAAAAACATTATTGAAAACAGCTAGGGTCTGAGTGTTTCTAACATACCCAGATTCATGATAAGCCTTCAAAGCTCCTCTTTTGTTCCACTCTTAATATCAGTGCTTGCATGTAGAGAGTAGATTTGACTGACAGCACAGCCTTGTCTCGGTGGATGGTCTTGTTGTCAGCAGGGGGTTTAACCTATTGTTTGGAGTAAAACACAACAGCGGTTTTGTCTTGCATGTTGCATCATGGCAAAAACAGCTTTGTTTTGCGATGGCAGTGTGTGCTTTGTCAGTTTTTTTTTACCTTTTGAAAATGTCCTATTGAGTTTAAATAGTAAAACCAACAGAAGGGTACATAACAAATGCCTTGATCTGTCATCCCAGCTTTTCAGCCTGGGGCAGAGACAAACAGCCATTAATTCCATTCAGTTCAGTTTTGTTTGTATAATGCCAAACAACAACAAAAGTCATTTCAAGCCACTTTACATAGTAAGGACTAGATCTTACAGTACTATAAAGAAAACCCCAACAGATCCTCCTTGAGCAAGCACTTGGCAACAGTGGACAGGGAAAACTTTCTTTAACAGAAGAACTCTGGGACAGAACTGGGCTCCTGGAGGGCCACCATGTAGAAATGAAATTTGCTGCTGAAGACCAGTGCGTCATTTTGCTTCTGCTAACCGTCGCCAGTAAAAGGAAAAAAAGAGACATGCATTTGCCATATCGTAAAGATGCCAATGGGCATGAGCAATTTTGCACAGCCCAGTTTTTTTTACACCAGAAACAGTTCTTCTGGAACATGGACTTCAGAGTAGTGTGATTGTACAGTATTTGCATTAGCGCCCCAATTGGAAACATGTGAAATAACACTTGTGCATCATAAAATTTTGGATGATGCATTTTGGTACCCAGGTTTCCAAGCCCTCCTTGTGTAGCTGGAAGCGTAGAGTCTGAAAGAACCCATACCTTGAAAGTGGAGAGAGCTTGGACAAGAGAATGTAGTTATGAGTGCTTAGATTAGAATCAGAATCAGTTTTATTGGCCAGGTGTGATGGACACATGAGGAATTTGACTCAAGTACATCGGCTCTCAATGTGCAGACAGGAAACCAGCATAAGGCTGTGTAATATAACAAAACAAGCAACATTGACAGCAACAAATACTGCAAGCAGTGCAGAATAAGCAGTATAAACAGACAGTAAACAATGCAGGCAACAAGGAATGATCATTGAAATGAGATAAATAGGGATAAAGATGGAGTACTTAAAACTAGAGAGCTGTACGAGTCTGTACGAGGTATATTTACAGGTATTGCACTGAGGGTTATCGTCCAATCATACTGTCGTGGGTTAAGTGTTCATCAGAGTGATGGCCTGAGGGAGGAAACTGTCCCTGTGCCTGGTTGTCTTAGTGCACAGTGACCTGTAACGCTGTCCAGAGGGAAGGAGTTCAAACAGATTGTGTCCGGGGTGTAAGGGGTCTGCAGTGATCCTGTCCACCCTCCTTTTGACCCATGAGGTGTACAGGTCCTCCATGGAGGGCAGGCTCAAAGTGCAGCAGAACAGTGGAAGGAGGTCACAGTACCAGCTTCAGGTAGAATTCCAGATGCTTCCAAAAGAAAATCAGCTTGAGAATCATTTATAGTTTAAGCTGCTTACACTTTACATTTAATTCTGACATAAATCATACCGCTAAATTACTGTATGCACAGTGCTTGAGGCCATGTCTTTTGTGTGTGTGCTTTTGTAGAGCTGCTAGTTATCTCATCCCTCAAGCCATACATATTGTACACAGTGCATTTGGCCGCCCTTAATGCAGTGGGACTGGGGCCATTCTCACACACAAGCAGCGTTTGCGCACAGGGAATACGTAAGTGCTACACACACCAAATCTATTTTATGCCATATGTGTGGTGCATGAATTGCATAAGCAGGGTGTGTGTTTTCATGTTTATACATTTGTATGGATTTATATTTATTGATGTACAATGTACAATATGCATGCTAGTGCACATGCGATATGTGCTGTATGTATAGCAAGCAAGGTTTAAGAAACTGTCGCTCTACAGGATGTCCGGGATGATGGTGTTGAACGCCGAGCTAAAGTCCACAAAGAGGGCCCGTGCATAGGTCCCTGGGGAGTCGAGGTGTTGGCAGGATGTAATGCAGTGCCATGTTCACTGCATCGTCCACTGACCTGTTAGCCCGGTAGGTGAACTGCAGGGGGTCTACAATGTCCTTCGGGTGAGCAAACACTAGTCTTTCAAAGGACTTCATAACTACAGATGTCTGTAGTCATTCAGTCCACCAATGGAGGTTTTCTTGGGGACTGGAATGATGGTGGAGCGTTTGAATCAGGAGGTTTCTATAGCCAGTGACGAGGGGTTGTTGGCTGAAACCTGAGCTTTCAGCTTTTCAGAGTAGCTCCTCTTTGTTGCTCTGATCTCCCTTGCCAGTGTGTTCCTTGCCTGGCTGTACAGAGTCCTGTCCCCACTTCTGTAAGTCTCCTCTTTGGCATGACAAAGCTGCTTGAGTCTTGCTGTTGTTAGGTACTTTCTTAGTTAGATAGATATTGATTAGAGATCTGTTGTATTAGAAGATGTTAGTGTAGCCAGGATGTCTTCCTCAGGCTGTTAAATGCAAGGTTAGTTAAAGCAGAGAAAGGCTGCAGTCAGGGACAAATGTTATTATGAGCAGGTTTGTTGCTCTGAATTAGTCTGCTCAGTCCAGCTCTTTTCTGTTTTGACTACAGGCTTCGCAGCTTTAAGTTTCTTCCTGTAGGTTGGAATAAGATGGACCATACAATGATCAGAGAGTCTGAGGGCTGTGCGGGGGACAGAGTGATAGGCGTCTTTTATTGTTGTGTAGCAGTGGTCCAGGTAACGTGCTGTCTGTGCACTCTGGTTCTGCTTTAATAAAAAATTTAATAATGAATAATTTGTGAGTTTATTTATTTTTTTTACAATGTTATGACATTGTTCATGTAGAGCCAAATGCATTGCACAGGGATACATACAGTTAATTAGGTAATTCAGCACTTTATAAAAATTTTACTTAGGTATCGGATCGGTACTCTGAATCGGCCAATACTGAATCCCAGGCATCTGAATCGGTTTCGGAAGCAAAAAAGGTGGATCGCAGCATCCCTATTTAGCATGAAACTGTTGAATTCACGGGGAGAGTAAAAGGGTTTGCAATTGATAACAAGAGCCTCTAGGTCTGCGGTACATGTCCTCTGTAGCACTGTGACATCTGTGCACCAACCTTCATTTATGTAGAAGTAGATTCCACCTCCTCTCGTTTTCCCGGACAGCTCCTTTACACGATCCGCTCTGTACACCTGGCAGCCCGGTACTTGAAACACACTGTCCGCGATGAGTCGCTGAGCCAGGTCTCCATGAAGCACAAAGCAGCAGAGCGTGCAAAGTCAGTTAGTCCTGTTGACGAGAAGAGTTTCATCCATTTTGTTGACCAGGGAGCGGAGATTAGCCAGCTGAATAGATGGGAGTGAGGTCCGTGTTCCCCTCTGTTATAACCGCACCAAGGCACCAGCGCGTTTTTCATGTCGCCGACATTTTTTCCAGGTCCCGTATATCGCTGCTGCGCCTCCGATCAGAATGTCCATACAGCATTCTTTGTTCACAAAAATCGGAGGAAGGTAGTTTGGTTTGAGTTGTTCGATATTTAACAGTTCTACTTTGGTAAAATAATATAATAATATTAATAAACTTTATTTCTAAGGCACTTTACAGCCCACCTAAGCACAAAGTGCTGTACAATACCGAATAGCAACATAGAACATCATTGCAGTCTATAAACAAATAACACACCACTATCTCTGTAGAGAACTCAAAGCATCAAACGTCAGATAAAAAGGCCTGCCTAAAAAGATGAGTTTTTAAAAGTGACGTAAAAATAGATAACTCAGTTATATTCCAAAGCTCCTGCGGCAACGAATTCCACAGTCTAGCACCGTGGACAGCGAAAAAGTAATCTGGGATGAGTTGCAAAAGACCAAGAAAACAAAGAAAAACAACAAACACAAGAGAGTGTGAGTAACCACGGCTGCCATCGCTGTCGGCGCTATTATACATGTTTCAATCCAAATATATTATAAAAAAGAAAATAAACACTTGCTTGTATAAGCTTTATGTATTAAACTAAAGTACAAAGTCACTGTTACCCTTCCATGTAAAAAGATTAACACAAAAATAATAATTTCATATTTTCCTTTTTAACTTTCCTTCTGTTCCATCTGGGTCAGTTTTCTTCTTGCAGCCTTGTCTGGTTGGCTACAGCCCCATGGACCTTAAACCTCTTAGTCATATTAATAACTGTGGTCAGAGGAACATCAAGCTGCTCAGAGATGGTCTTGAAGCCTTTGCTTGGCAACTATTTTCTTCCACATATTCTCAGGCAACTCTTCTTTCCTTTCTCCTTATCTGTGTTCAGTGTGGTTCACATGATGCACAGCACAATGAGTAGGCTACTTTTTAGGTTGAACAGGATGAATGAGACTGAGGACACATGATACTAATTGAAGACAGTAGTACAGTCCATGTATTCATTACTACTTTCAAGGGGCACCAATAATATTGCTCTGGCCATTGTAGATGCACTAGAAGCAATTATTCAGTGTTTTTAAGATCGTCTTTGATTTTTTTTTTCTTCTTCTGTGGCAAACCAAAGGCTGCAGGTATGCATAACAGCAGAGCTTTTAATCGAGCACTTTTCAGCAACAGTGAGGTATAAGTACCAGTATTTTTAAACACTCCTGTAACTTTCTTTCTTCACTAAATAAGTGTGCAAGTCTAACCTTACTCGTACATCAGTGGTGTCAGCTAAGCTTAAACTGATGTTTACCTTAATGTGTGGATAAAGAAAACTTAAAGCTACGCATTTCTAGCATTATATCATATGTCCCCATATTTAACTTCTGAGTTTAGTCATCAACCAAAAGCCTGAACTATTTTAAACCACCATGTTTACCTAAAGCTGATCCCAAATGGAACTGTTCTTTTAAGTTTTCACTCTTAATAGAATGCTCTTTGTATCTTGATATTGAAACCCAAAATAGCAGTGAAGAAAAAGAAACCGCTCTGCCTTCTGCTTGTTGCCTACCAACTGGACAGCTCACTGTAATGTGAAGTAGTAATGGGAGTAGTGTGGTGTGCTTAAAATTAGTCTGCAATCTCTGATAAATGGGGTTGTTGGTTGAAATGGTCTGTGCTGCATCCTGATGTGGACAGAATGAGAGAGGAGCCAGACCCACATTCAGTCATTAGACAAGAGGATGAAATGGGACGGAAAGCTGCCAAGTGGTTGCCAGGTACTCTCATATCGACTCTCTAGCACATAGACACAGCCAGGGTACCAACACACACACAGTAAGAGGATGGAGGTAACATTTCTTTTAGCCCCGTTACTGCAGTTGAACACATTTAGTGTTTTTTTTATATATAATTTTTTTATGGACTACTGTGTTGTACATGGCATCCATTAGAGAGTAAGTTATGTAACCTCTGTGTAGGCACTGCAAGAATTGAACAAATGCAAATATTGTCTGCTGAGGTACATATAAGCATTGAGTTCATTATCTTTATAACAGCACTGTAAAACCTGAAAGGACTAAGTAACAAGCATAGTAACTCAATAAAAAGCAGGTAGACAGAGTGATGGATATGCAGTGTAGATGTGATTTAATTAGCTGTCTCTGCCACAGTGGTTCTACAGCATAAAAGTAGTTAAAACATCTAGCTGAGCAAATAGATGTAGATAATTGTGGAATCAGAAGTGTAAATTGTATTTTACTTGCTATTGGAGAGAAAGAAATGAGTTTGCATTAAAATCAACAAGTTCTCAAACAGGATCTTTAAAATAAAAAACAAATTACATATCCAGTGACACAGTTGGGGTTTGATAGCATTTTTTGAGTCAGCTTTTCAAATCTGAATTTTTGCTATTGAATATAATTAGGTTTAGCTTTTTTACACTTGCAAGTTATTAAAGTTATAATACTTTAAATTCAATTAGCATTTGTAATTACAGTTTGTGGGCTGAGAAGGCAGAAACACTGCACTAATGAGGCAGTCTAATAATCTTCACAACAAAAAGAGTGGATTGAGAATAGATTAGAATATTTTTCCAGCTAAGGAGCCATCTCTAACCAGTCCTTTCTCTTGCCAACGTGACTTATTTTTCTCATTATGGTGTGATCTCAGTCTTTTTTTTTTTTTCTTAGATCAGGAGTTTAATTAATCCACTGTGGTGCAAAGTTGTAAAACATTAAAATATCTTAATGTGGTGGAAGGTGGTGTATATGGCATCTGTGGTTTGGCTATTAACATTTTATTGGACTATTGTAAAATATAGTTTTTTTTTTGATACTCTTTGTATTTACAGTAATGTCCTTTGTACTCTGCAAACTGTTCTGTGATGAATGTGATGGACAGAATTTTATGAATAATTTGGACATGACACAAACAAACATCATTTGTGGTTAGTTATTTGTTGACAGCTTCAAGGTGCACGTTTGGCAGGCAACACCCCCTTGTCCCACATCAGCCTCCTGTTCTTACATGGGAAATTTTTCTGTCTTGGTTAAAAATGTAATGCATTTTCCCTATATTGTATCATTTGAGTCACACAAGAGTATTATTTGCTGTTACTGTTGTCAGTAGCTTTGACCCTTGCTTTATTCTTTCTTTTTTACTGTGGCCACTTTTACTGTTAAGAAGAAATGGCATTTCACTGTTCAGTCACTTGTTCATTTTGTTCAAAAGTTAATGTCTGCCATTTGAGTACAAATGCTTTCTCTTCATTCAGGTTTTTCTTTATAGCTGACTTAGAAACCACAGATGCAGAGTAGGGCTGGAAAGGTTTCAGATCAGCAGGTTTCACACCTCAGTGTTTTTTCATTAATGATACCAATGATTTGTTCTTTAGTGTTAGACTAGATTGAATTGAATTCATTAAACACAATAATACAGGCAAAAGAAAAAAGAGCCATGTTAATGAAAATTAAAACGGTACCCGGCACAGCTATGACCAAAATATCTGTACAATAGATAAGTGCATATGTTGACCTACAGTCACACCCTGAAGCATCACAGGTTTTTAAGATTTCACTTGTGCTTTGTCTTTTACAGGTAGGACTATAGAACAGACTCACTGAGGTGGAAGGGAAGTCATCAATGTTTTAAACATACCGGGTTACTTGGCTCTAAAGGGCTAAAATGCTCTTATGCCTCAAATAGCTTCTCATAAAATGTGCACCAGTTGTTTATGCCACCAGGAGTAAAAGTGTTGTCACAGTGCTGC
>NW_018128169.1:51197-67307 GCF_001952655.1 Monopterus albus
AGCGTTTTAGCATGTGATAAAACAACACCTCCCTAACTGCACTGATGGATACAGGTCTTTCAGCAGGTCTACAGCTTGGAGGCAGATAGAAATTAGTGTTTGACTTGATGTGTGTAAGGTTGAAGATAACACAGGCTGCCTGTCTGACACTATCAGAAAACATTTTTTTTAACCAAATGAAGAATACTTCCATTGAAGTGGCTGCATACATCTCCATATTTAAGAGCACAGGACCTTTCTAAATTAATGGCTGAGATCGGAAAATTCACATTTATATACATGGAATAAACTTAAGATGTGCAAACATTCTATTAGACACTCAAACTGTGGTTTTAAGTTGATGATAGCTGCAGATGTTGAGTAAAACCAAGTATCCTCTCAAAGTAAAATGCAGAACTTTGACATAGCCTAATTTTCCTTAGGCTACCATCTGTTTTTTGGCAGTGCAGTTGTTTTAGGGTATGACTGAAATGATTGCTGAAGGATAACTACACAAAGCCTTACAAAAAGGAAAAAAAAAAAACATTCTTCATTTTAAGTAAATTAAAGGGACCTTTGTTATTAACTTGACAGGATGCAGTACAGAAACCGGGGTGAGTTACAGCCTCAAATTATGGAATTTACTGTTATGTGACAGTCCTATTATAGCAGGGTTGTTCACTTATTCAGATTCTTTCCAGTGGCTACAAGACAACAAAATTTCTACTTGTTCCATTATTGCAAGTCTAAATAAAATCTACAGGACCATGCATACCTACAAATCAAGTTTACTTTTGCACCATTCAGCTCCTCTCTCCATAAATATGTCAGAAATTCTTAGTTGCCAATACTTTGGTGACATTCAGGTGCTCACTTTTCCTTAGACACTGCTGATGGTCACAGTTTAATTGAGTGATTGTGGGAGAAAGCCCTGTGTGAAGACAGAATGAATGGTGTCAGACCTTTAGCCATGAATATATTAAACGTTTTCTTTGCATGACAATGGGTTGGCTAAAAATACACTTAACTGCTCCTGCAGCTGTAGACGCAGCTTTCCACACAGACTTGTGTACCTGCTCACCTTTGCTGAGACTCAGAGAAACTCATCGAGCGACTTGTAAGCTTGTCAGAGGAGATGTGACGTTGTTTATGTTCCATGTAAGGTTTAAGCATTGTTTTAGTAGTTGTTTATTCAGATTTGCATCCCCTTGTTCTTGTTCATGGGCCTTGTGGGCCAGCTTAGCTCGACGCAGCGAGTGAGCTCAGAGACTCTGACTGTTGTTCAGCGCTCTCTGCGCTCTCCCTCAGGACTCCGAGTTGCTGTAATGGAAAATATCAGATGGGTACCAGACAAACATTCTTAGTTCAGGAAGAGGAGGAAAAAGCCACGCCATAAATAGCAAATGGAGTATAGCTTGTTAAAGTAGAGATGCATGTCCAAGTGTAAATGTGCTTCAAAACGCTGGGGCACATTGCTTAAGTGGATGTGAGCATTTAGATTCAGCGTGAGCGCCGCAGATGTAAGACGGCAGCTGAAATTGCTTTACAAAGAGAGAGGGTTGTTTTCATTATAGTGCTTTGTTTTTTCTCAGGCTTGTCATGTGCTGTGATAGCAAGGCTTTGATCCATCTGCCACGACAACCTGATTATGTGAGCCATGTACGTCTGTTACCCCCTTACATAGTGTTCACCTAATTATGCATGCATTACAGGACGATACCCTTCAAATGGTGAACACTGGAGTCACATATGTCAGGACCTTGATGTTGCCTACATGCTCGGACTAAAAAGTTAAGATTTTACCTGCACAGGGTGCATTTTCACTGCATGCTTGTTTTTAATGAGCTCAATCAGACTATAGTGGTTTGCATCTAGAGCCATTCTGTTCTTTGCTGCTTTTAAAATTCTTAAATTATTACAGAATATATCATCAAACCGAATTTTAGATTTTAATACCTTACTGTTAATGAAGGATTTGCTAATGGTTTTCAGTTATACTATGGTTGTAATTCAATTAGTTTAATACAAAACATTCTAAAAACATTTTCCCTTTGTCATTAAGGCTTTGAGTGCAGACTGATGGGCAACAAATGGTGACTTGGTCCATTCAGAATGAAATCTGCAACATGTGAGGGGTCTGAATACTTTCTGAAGCCACTTTACCATATATTATTACACATTTTGTTGTCAGTTATTGTAATAAAACAATCATCACAGTAAAAACAAACCCACCATTCGAGCTGTTGTGCTGAAACATCCTTGAGCAAGATACTGAATTATAGAGATTGTACCGTGATCTGTGCCCCTAGTAGCTGTTTACAGGTGTACAATTACAGTTCAGAAGACTCCTAAAATCCCTCAGGTTCACACTGAGCATTGAGCCTGATGTATTTCTGTCCATGCTCTGGAAAAAGCAATAGGTCATCAGTGTATGAATGTCTGTGAACAATTCCTCATTTGTCTCTGATGTCAGCTGATGACCAGAGTGCTGGATGTGCATACAGATAACGAATGACTACGCCCTTCGCTGACCCTGCTGGTGGCACAGGATGCCTGGCTGTGCGACACAAATTCCCTGAATAATCATTATGCCTGGGCACCGGGGGGAATTAATAAACTAGCAAATTGACTGGCTCCAATCAGGTCACAGTATGCACACTTGTATCTCGTCTAAATCGTCTGTGATGGCTCGAAGGTAATGTAGGACTGTGTGTGGGGAGATGTGAGGGACATGAATGAGGCTGAGCACTTGAAGTCAGTTTGTTTACCCTGATGTCCAGCTGCTAAAACTGAGCTTCAGATATTCATGAACACATTTAATTGAAAGCCACAAAGCTGTGAAGTTTCAGAATTTCAGTGACGCCCAGGAAGCTTTGAATTGAAGCATTAAGTTTTTTCTTTTATTATGTTGTTTGATATTAACTTTAATTTGAAAAAGAAAACATTGCAGTTAATGTGCCTTTAGCTGGAAGCTGGATGACACATGTTCTCTAGAAGCAAACTGTGCTAAAGTAACAAGTGCTCACTGTTTGATACCAACTACATATGTGTAATGCATCTGCCCTCAGAGGCAAAGCCATTTCTTTAATGCATTACCATAACTGTCTACTTAGGCTGTCTGGCACAGTGTTCATCTTGCTTCTCATTTGAGTTTATATAACAGCAGGCCATGCTACTGAAAGCCAAATGCATCATTGATCGTAATTAATGCAGTGAAGCACCACCCTCAAATCAATATGTATTGTCAGTAGTGAAACAGCGTGTGTGAGAGTAAAGATTGTAGAGGCCTGTCTTTATGCTCCTCGCTTCTTTTGTCTGGATAGTCATATCTTGAGTAAATATAGTGCAGCTCATTCATCAATGAATTGTGATCATATGCAACTAATTTGCATTGGTTAATGGTTTGGATGAATTATAATGATTAATCCAGTGTGTTCACTGGCAACGTTTTGTTATTACAAGTACTGCAGAACTTTTTGGAAGTGAACAAGGCGCTTGTGTGGATGACTGGATGTGGAAGTACATGAACTGAGCTAGAGTCATCTGGTGCCCACAGCCCATATCCTGCCCACCAAATTCGTCCTTCCAGCTGGCAGTATATTAATGGAATCAGAGTATGAGAAGTAAAAATGTGTTTTGGTATTTAGAATATAGAATTGATTTCTTCCCAAACCTCAAAAATAATTGAGATGCAAATAATTTTATTAGGAATGATTTACTGACCCCAAATATGCTTGTTCAGCCTGTGGGTTCTAAAGATGTTATAAATCCACCTGTCAGCCTATTATTGGTGAGTAGCCTACACAGCCCCATGCAGGAGTCAGGTGCACAGTACCTCGCTCACAAAGTTGTGCTTGCTTTGTTGCTTGTACCTTGAATAGCAGTAACTTAGGTTTGGTTTTAGGCATTGAGTAACTTTATGGTGTGTGTGTTTAAGATAATACAGTAAAAAATATATTGTAACCACTGCATTTATAAAGTTGTACAAAAAGTGATCATTTGCCAGAATTGGACTGTGGCCCACAGGAGTGCACAGGCTGTCAAACACATTGCCCACTTTATCTACACCTACAGCTGCATTTGTCGAGATCAAACCCTCATAAAATGCAAAAATAGAAACAACTAAACAGCAGCGATTATTTTGTGATGTGTAAATATCACACACGATTTGGTGCCGGCTGCAGTGCACATCCTCAACACAGCAGCATTGTCACAGTAACACACTGACAAGATCTCAAAGGAGTCACATGACCATGAACAAAAAATGTACCAGGCTTGGGGAACGAATGCAGCTTTTAAGATTAGGGTTGATGTTAAACAATCAATTGATCAAGTGTTAAGGTGCATTTAGCCAAGCTCTCATTTACCAGCAATGAGCAATGCAGAGTAGTGGGCAGTGTGGATTTGTGCTTGAACATTTTAGCTTTCATTGTAGCCATTATAATGATGCGTGTTGTGATTAAAATAAGGAAGTGCTGATATACCACGTGTTAATGAGCTTTCTAAATGACAGTACAGTGTGCTTTTTACAAACAGAATAGAGGACAAACCTGGAAATATTTTCTGTGTAGTCATTGCCTTGTGTTAATAGCTTTATAAATCAGTGCAGTCTTGTGAAGCATCTGCTCTATTGGTAGATTTTTTTTTATTTTATTTCTTTTTTATCCTTTTTTCTCTGCTCAACGTGCCCCTCCACCACTTGGACTGTTTCCAAAGGGCAATCTGAGAGTGTGCAAGCTGCAATCAGAAAGCTCATGTATTTAATGTGGATCATGGGTTATTGTGCAGACTGTTCTGTGGCATGTCAAGACTTGTCAGTGTTCATACAGGTTGGAAAGGCAGAGCACAGCAGAATCACCTCCTCAGAGAAAATCACACTTATCATTCCCTAAAGAAAAATCTTGTTCTCATAAAGACTTTTGTAAATGAAGTCATCCTCAATCCTGCAGTCTGTGCCATTCTTTCCTGATTCTGTATGGTGCCTCTCCTCCCAGCTGCTGCTGCTGAAATACCACACAAGCTGCAATATTTGTCTCTGTTATTACCTTTTTCCAGCTATTCCATTAAACCCCACAGGGAAATTCTCCCTTTCCTTCCTCTTCCACACAGTAGTCATTCTGTAGCACCCCTGAAGCTGATCAGCAGTAAGTGTCTTGCACAAGAACACTTTCCCTGCGTTTTATTTTCCATTTCTTTTCATTTCAAGCCTTCAGCTTTCAGATCAAATGAATACAGTACTTTTAGCCCCCATCACTAAAGGTGACTGTGTGTGAGAAACTGTTCCCTCCCCTCTAGTCATTCACTGTGGAGTGTGATTTCACATGAAGTCACACAACCAGGTGGAGGGTGTAAATTAGCTGGATAGCTGTAGGACACATTGTCACTGTAAACATACTATGTACCAGCTGTTCCCAACCTTTGTCTTTCGGCCTTTTTAAAATGGCCGGTTGTGATATTTTCTTATAGGCTATTTATTTACATGTGAGTAAACCAAAGACTTGAAAATGAAGATTGCTTAATGATTTTTGAGGTTTAAAGAGGCACAATAGTCTAATATTTCACAAGGAAACACAAACAAGAATTTGGAAAAAAAATCTGCTCAATTTTAATAGATTGCTAAAGAAAATAGTTGACATCTCGCTCATATAATAGGCAGAGGTTAAATGTCATATTAGAGATGCAAAGATTATTCAGTCAAGGTTGTATTACATTTAACAAAGTAGCTAACTACTAACTGGTTTGGGATGACACTTAAAATGATCTGAGGTGGAGTAAATGCATTGTGGGTTCATTGGCCCAGAATGGCATTTAGGATGTACTCTCACTAGGCACGGATGCCTCGTATCGTGCCCGAGCACAATTGTTCCCCCTCCCTCCCACTGGCCTGCTCTCTCAGAGCGCACTAACATCAGCATGCTGCACCTGGGAAGTACTGCTCTCGGAAAGTGCTAGTGTTCCGTGCCCGGGCACGGTTAGCAACCACACTAGAGCATACAGTGCCCGAGGCCGTCTGAACTGTGCCCGGGCACGCCTCTTCAATCAGGCCAGAGCACAGTATGCTGAACCATGCCTGGGCATGGTTCAGAGTGATCACATTAGTCAAATGAACTGGCACGGTATGGATTGCCTGGTGTGAATATGCCCTTAGTCTAAACTGAGACTAAACAACAACAAAATCAGCTTATTTGTTTTAAAGTAGTAGCTCTCTTTATATAACAACTTTGTCATGTCATGTCAATACAGAATGACAAAAATGACTGTTTTGCTTTGCATCTCATTTTGAGTGATAGTTTGGCTAAAATGGACAGATTTTTTAATCACTCCCACTGTGGCTATGCTGCAGTGAATTTGACTTGCATAAAAATGGACTTGACTGTTGCTTTGACATGAGAAAATCCCTCATCCAGTATTGAAGGGGGATTCCCTGAGGGTTGAAAGGACTGACACTGCCTAAATGAGATGAAGCCTATAACAAGAGCTTGAACCCAGACCTTCCATCTGTTTTTGCAGATGGACACATATAGGTCACTGGCTGGGGTCATACTGGAACACTTTCTTCTTGTGTGTATGTTTCTACAGGTTTTATGGGACACACTGACAATCCAGGTCCATGTGAACATAAGTACTGTGGCTTGGGACGTCACTGTGTGGTCAACCATGAGACGGGCCAAGGAGAGTGCACGTGCTTGGACACCTGTAAGCCACACTATAAACCAGTGTGCGGTTCAGATGGGAAGCTGTACCAGAACCATTGTGAGCTGCATCGTGCCTCCTGTCTCAGAGGACACAGGATTAGCATCGTGCACAGTGAGGAGTGCTTCTACAAAGGTAAGTGCTGATGTCCTTTCCCTAATGAAGGATGTGCATGTTGTCCAGTGGATTGATTTGATTGGGTTTGATTGACTCTGTGACAAGTATAAAAATGTTTATTTGGACATTTGAAGCATTTTTTGCCAAACTATCCTTAAATGCACTTGAAGTATCTCTGATTTTGTAGGTTGTTTCCATTTTGACTGTCACAAAGGTTCCTACCTTAGACATACATGGCTCATTCCATTGATGTAATACTCCAAAGATACACAAAAATCATTTTACACACAAATAGGAACTAGAGTGAATAAAAAATGTTCGGCAGGATGTATTTTGTAGATTTTGCACATTTTTCCCATCAGTGTTTGTTGAAATATCCTTGGAAAAGTTGTGCTTAAATGTAGATATTTTCTGTCTGCTTGGATATGAAAATGATCACAAGATACTTGGTGCTGATGAACAGTGATGTTAACTGTGATAAACAGCAGTGCTACATACAGACACTTTCCCACAGACATATACGCTGGAGAGCCTTTTGTAGTAGAGGTGCTAGATCAGCTACAACAGATCCACACTGTAACTGTCTCAAAGAGACATAAACATGCTTGTATTGACTGTCGGTGCTCTGCCAGACTCCCTGTCTCTCCAGCAGAGAAAGAGAAAGTCCAACAGTAGCTTCTCATGGCTGGTCAGTGTCAGTGCTATGCTGAGCGGTGGATGGTCTCCCCTTGTCCCACAGTCCTGCATGGGTCCAATTTTGAAAACCCGCACCTACAAAGCTCTGTATTGGCTCTGATCTGTTAATGTAAGACCTGTGACCTGACCCGTACCTGTAATTAAAATAATATTTAAGCTGTGCAGTCATTTACTTTAAAGTGCGTCAGCGTTGTGCTCTTAGAAAAGTACCTGTTGATGGACACAGCACCTGGGCTCTGCAGCTGTGAGTGAGGACATGCCTGGCTTGCGGCTATTAAATGCTAACACTTTTTGGCACTATTTACAAGCAGCAAAGCCACAGATAACGTTGTTCTCACTGTCTGTAACCACACTTAATTTCTCCCATATGTCTGAACTTGACCTTCGATGATGTATTTTGTATTCACTGCTGGCTATCTTCACTTTTAGGTTATCCAGTTTGACACAATGATGCCTAGCCTATGTTGATGTCTGAGTGACGTCCTATTAGCTGGATTTGAGTTGAGGGGTCAAATATTGTGCCATAGACCTTCAAAATAAATGTACCGGTTATTTAGGCTTGATAAAATTATACTGGAATAGATGTTTAAAAGAAGCTGCACCTTTATTTGTTGTATATTTTAAATATGCTGGGAGAGAGGCTTTAAGCAGAATTTGAGGGCGTAGTTAGCTTTTAAGCATATGGTTCTTGTTGGTAAAACTATACTCAGAAGTGGCTGCACTGTAGCATCTGCATTCTCATCTTGTCAGAGAGAAAACAAAGGTGTTAGTGAATCCTTGGGGGAGTGTTATAGAAGGAACACCAAGAACAGACACTGTAGAACATACTAGAACTGGCATTAAATATAGACGAATACAGTAGTGTATATCATTGTGTTGTGAATGCAACATGAACAAAGCACAAAATCTGAAACCTGTTGTATAGCACTTTTCTGAAATGTACGCCTTCATCAGTAGTGCTGTTCATATTTCCTCAGAGAAGGCTGACTGCTTTCTACCATTGATTGCATAAACACACCAATTATTCTTAGACCCTGGAAACAAGGCAACTCTGCCTTTTGGAGACCCAGATATCAGTGAAGTAAAAGCAGCTGAAACTCTGCACCTCTGTTCCACAGAGGGTGAAGTGGAATAGATGTACTGTAAACTGCTCACAGGCTGCATGTTTATAATGTTCATGAGCAATTGACTGAGTCTCTGCATTGATTTGACTGGGCTTCCCAGCTCACTTGTTAACTTTGAAAAGCAACATCATAGGAAGCTGGGAATGGCTTTGGATGTGTATACTGATGCACACAAACTCTCTGTGGTCCTCTTCACTGAGAGTTTTGGGGGCAACATCCTCGAATTGTAAAGCCATAAAACACCAAAACAAAAACAAACAGAACATCTTTCCTACCAAGTACTCATTCTTCCACTGCTGAAATGTTCAATTTAAAGATGAACAAAGACAAACTACAGGGAGAAAAACTTGTACAAGCTTTTACTAGAATTCTCTACATTAGAAAAGAGCCAGCATACAAACCATCTCAAAACAGCAGCCTCGTGACTTGGCATACATTAAGAGCAGCCTGTGCAGGAACAGTGTAGATAAGCCATTGTTAACAATCTAAACATCTGTTTCATTCCAATCACAGAAAAAGGCATTCAGATCAGTGATACATTCCTGGTGACAGCACAGGGCACATGAGAGAGGTTGATTAGGGCTATCAGACTAACCCCTCTACACCCAATCAGCATCTAGCCGCAATGCAGAGTTTATTTGACCAGTGTCAGGCAATCAATATCAGATCATCAGGAACTAAAGAAAGGAATTAAAAAAACACACAAACACCAGCTATCTATTTTTCTCTCATCTTGTCCTTTGCTTTGTCCAGGTGGCGTTTTGTTTTGCTGTAACTGATATATATTCAATTTCTCTTTGGATGAGTGATCCCTGGAAACAACACAGGAACCTGTTGCTAAAAGCATTTTCTTCTCAGTACTTTCAAATATTAAAAAAACAACAAATTATTAAAATGTTGTTTACAATACATAGAAAAACAGAAGGATTGCCTGAAAAGTAAACAGCTGCAGAGAATTGTCTCTTTATTGCAAATACAGAAGTCGCTGTGGTGATCAGAGGAAACGGATAATTGAGCAAATGTAGTAGAGCTTACAACCACATCTAGATGTAATTACTGTATCAGCTGGGGGTTATTGGTGCTTAAGATGGAATTTGCCCTCAGTGGCATATAAATTGTCACATGATTATTTGTCCTCCAGGTAATGGGTTAATTTTACCTATGAAGATACAGTACATACTCATCACAGCAAAAATAATGATTTTCTTTCAGTTCGCTTTAAGTTACTTCCACCAAGGAAATTATGTTTTGGGTCTCATTGGCCCCTATGTCTGTGTCAGTTACTCTGATATTTATGTAACAGTTTCCAATTAAATTTGGTAGAAAGCAAGTCATTTCCCTTGAACCACATTAGCAGTTGGATCAAGAGAGGCCAGTGTCTGTTGACTGGTCAGTTCACCGCTTTGGTTTGGACTGCTGTGGAAATTTCTTCATATGTGAATGGTCCCCAGACGATGATGATGATGATGATGATGCCTGGTGAAATTGGTACAGTAACAGTGATGCCATTTGTTAAACACTTTACAGTATGTTGTGGCACATTACTTGTCAAACATATGCACTGGCTCAATGCTTTGTTGTTTAAAATCTCTTTAAATATGAAACTGCATTTGGAAAGATTGCCATTTCTTTCCAAGGCGGTACTGCACTCTGCCATTTAGACATAATGAATTCAAAATGAATTTTTAGCTTCATACTGCCAGTTTTTGCCAGTATGTGTGATCAGTTGGTCACAGCCGACACATTTTGTATATAATGAACAGAAAATGTAAATATAGCAATACTATGTCTGTTCTTGTACATACTGTACATCATAGGGATTCATCTAAACATTGTGATTATAATCACATGCTACTGTGACTTTGAAGATTAAGTTGTTCATTCTGTTGCTGCATGGAAATCTTGTCATTACTACAGCACAGGGGCTTCCTTCCAATATATTAAACAGGTTGTAATGTACACTGATCAGCCACAACATTAAAATGCTGGCAGCTGAAGTGAATAACATTGATTTTAACAATGGCACCTGCCAGGAGGTGGAATCTATGAGGCAGCAAGCGAACAGTCAGTTCTTGTGTTGGAAGCAGGAAGAATGGGCAAGCATAACTTTGACAGGGGCCAAATTATGACGGCAAGATGATTACGTTAGAGCATCTCCAAGCTGGCAAGTCTTGTGGCGTGTTAGATAAATAGAATACTTCATTAATCCCCAAGAGGACAGTCTGGTGTTAGTGTGCAGAAAAAGAAGCTTTACAAAATAGCTTAAATGTAAAAAACAAACAAACATTATACTCTGTATATGCAACAGTGTCCTATGAAACATTCTCATATGCAGTGGGCAGTACCTACCAAAAAGTGGTCTGAGGAAGTCATGAAGTTGTACAATCATCTGCATTCAGTTATTGTATTGACATCTCAGAATTACAGAAAAGATTCTGCTTGATATTAATTTGACAGATCTGCCAAACTGATCAATTAGTACCTTGTGCGAACACATTTCAGGCCACTGGAAATTATTGCTTTTGAACCAACATCTAAATGCAGAGAAGTTGGGTTGCTGTATCGATTTGTGTTGTAAATGGACAGGCCGTGTCAGCCACACCTTCTCAGCTGTGGAGGATAGGATAAAAAAAAATGACACTCATTGAGTGAAGCTTCTCATTAGCACCAGGGAGAGCATGTGACCGTCATTTTCCCTTTTCATTGCATGGCAACTAAGACAGGATCAGATATGATTGAAAATTAAGTGGTGCACAAATGCCTGTCCAATCTGCAGAGGGAACTCTGTGCATGAAGGCGAGCAATCTTTACCGCAGGCAGTTGCCACGAGTGGAGATGATTAGGGCTGAGGTTGTGGCACATCAAGCAAGTGGTTTCAGTGCATTCAGTGCATCCAATTATTTGGGAGATCATACATTTAGAAAACCACACCTTTTTTGAGCTTCTCATTTTGTTATTACTACTTACTGTATGGATGCACTATATTATTTACTTTGCTACTGTGTCACGCTGTTGGGGTTTTGTTTCAGCATTTACTGTAGATGAGCTGATGATGTTAGATTGTCATATCTGTTCTAAAGTAAAATGGCCAACTGCAGACTTCAGTCACCAAAAAACATTAAGGAAGGATACATTGTACGAGGATCTAGGCATTATCAAATCTAAAACATGTTAAAGGACAAATATTTTGCACATATCAGTGCATGACCATTCACTTACCAGTCATGCAGTTTTGAAAGGTCATCTAGTACATCCAACTAATTTCATATACTGTAGGTGCAATGAGCTACACTGAATGTAATAATGATATATATTAAAACAAGAAAATCATGCATGTGTTTGAGTCACAGTTTATAGATCTTAAGTAATTTAGCAAAATGACTACAATATTAAATCATGAAAGTTTTCATTCTGCCCTCATTAGGATGTAATGTCACACTTAATATTCCTGATGAGGGGCGGGTACTGTTGTACACAGTCCTGCTTGTAAATACAGTCATGCCTTTGTTTTTAGAATTAAAACATTTTAAAATAACTGTATAGCACAGTTATATGCAGTATTTTGAACCAAAACAGATTTATATCCCTCAGAACAATAATAAGCATCTGTAATTAGGCTGTATCTCTAAAAGTAGGGCTTGTTGAACTACAGTGTTTTGGTTGTTAACTGCTTCCCTGGCGCCTCAGTAGAACAAACTCTTTGGGGATGACCCCCCAGGGCTCTGCCAAGAAAAACATGCTTATTGAAGCATCATAGCTGCCGACCTCTAGAGACCTTTTACCTTAACGATGTGTCTGTGCCTTTCTCACTGGAGAGACACACCAGTGAGATCAGCTTGTGTACAGTAAAGGGCTTCAGAACCTCCTGTGCATTCTTGCTTTCTTTTAATGACTCTCTGGTGCCATTATTCCTGTGACCTCTGTGCAAGACTTGGCATTGTCTTTGACAGCACTGCCAAAGCACAAGCTCCTCATTTAAATCTTGACCAGTGGATCATTAAGATTGCAAGAACCACTGACCATTGATTAATTTGTCTGAGACCAACTCATCAAACACGAAAATAAGACATTACTAGAAATAGTAGCTGACTTATGCCTGGTTCAGGCTACATGAATAATTTTTTTTTTTATGTTAGATTGTCATATCTGTTCTAAAGTAAAATAGCCAACTGCAGACTTCAGAGTCACCAAAAAACATTAAGGAAGGATACATTGTACGAGGATCTAGGCATTATCAAATCTAAAACATGTTAAAGGACAAATATTTTGCACATATCAGTGCATGACCATTCACTTACCAGTCATGCAGTTTTGAAAGGTCATCTAGTACATCCAACTAATTTCATATACTGTAGGTGCAATGAGCTACACTGAATGTAATAATGATATATATTAAAACAAGAAAATCATGCATGTGTTTGAGTCACAGTTTATAGATCTTAAGTAATTTAGCAAAATGACTACAATATTAAATCATGAAAGTTTTCATTCTGCCCTCATTAGGATGTAATGTCACACTTAATATTCCTGATGAGGGGCGGGTACTGTTGTACACAGTCCTGCTTGTAAATACAGTCATGCCTTTGTTTTTAGAATTAAAACATTTTAAAATAACTGTATAGCACAGTTATATGCAGTATTTTGAACCAAAACAGATTTATATCCCTCAGAACAATAATAAGCATCTGTAATTAGGCTGTATCTCTAAAAGTAGGGCTTGTTGAACTACAGTGTTTTGGTTGTTAACTGCTTCCCTGGCGCCTCAGTAGAACAAACTCTTTGGGGATGACCCCCCAGGGCTCTGCCAAGAAAAACATGCTTATTGAAGCATCATAGCTGCCGACCTCTAGAGACCTTTTACCTTAACGATGTGTCTGTGCCTTTCTCACTGGAGAGACACACCAGTGAGATCAGCTTGTGTACAGTAAAGGGCTTCAGAACCTCCTGTGCATTCTTGCTTTCTTTTAATGACTCTCTGGTGCCATTATTCCTGTGACCTCTGTGCAAGACTTGGCATTGTCTTTGACAGCACTGCCAAAGCACAAGCTCCTCATTTAAATCTTGACCAGTGGATCATTAAGATTGCAAGAACCACTGACCATTGATTAATTTGTCTGAGACCAACTCATCAAACACGAAAATAAGACATTACTAGAAATAGTAGCTGACTTATGCCTGGTTCAGGCTACATGAATAATTTTTTTTTTTTTTTTTTGTCTGATACCATGGTCGCTAGGCGGCACAGCAGAGCAGTGGTTAGCACCGTCACCTCACAGCAAGAAGGTTCCAGGTTCGAGACTTGGGGCCTTTCTGTGCAAAGTTTGTTCTCCCTGTGCCTGCATGCATTCTCTCCGGGTACTTTGGCTTCCTCCCACAGTCCAAAGACATGCAGCTTAGGTTAATTGGCAACTTTAAATTGCCCGTGGGAGTGAGTGTGAATGTGTGTGGTTGTTGACCACAGGGCTGAGATGTAGACAGACTGGTGACCAGTCCAATGTCTGCTGGGCTCCAGCCACCCCCCCACCCTGACCCCCCCGTCCAAACCATGGACCCATCTGTGGGGTGCAAAAAGTTGTAAACAGAAGAGCGATCCATGCTCCTGTTTGTCAGCATTGGCCCGCGTCATAGATACTGAAACAAATTCTGACATGCCAGACTTTGTGTCGAGACACCGTGAGGTGTCCCGGACGCAACATCGGTTGTCATTTATTATGACAAACTGATTGATTGTCATGTCCAATGCTCTTTGTCAGTTCCATGGCCCTGTGATTGTCATGTTGGGCTGTTATCGGGTTTAAATTGTGTAGTCTGAACTGGGCATTAATTGTTTTCCAGGCTTTATACTGTATAGGCTTTATCTCTTTGAATTTGGAGAAATAAAATATAACCTTCATTCTAATATTTTCTCTAACACATTTTAGAATTTATTTAGAATTTTGCACATAGCTACATCCTCACAGCTGTGGCAGCTGGCTAAATGTTCGTGTTGACTACTGCAGCACGATTAATTTCAGGGGTTGAAAGCGAGAGCAGACGTCTTTAGTGCTCCTCCTGTCTGTTCTACACTTTCAAGTCTTTGAACAAGCTCTACAACTATTAAAATGCCTCAAAGAGGGAGAATAGCTAATAAATCAGAAGCGAATGAGGATATGGAGGCAGAAGAAATGTAACACAGAGCGGAGCAAGTATTGGACATTGTGGATAACCAGAAACAGATGTACATCGCGCTGATGAACCAACAGCAGGAAAACTTCAAAAGCTTCGTGCAACTAATTATGGAGACAACAAGAGATTTGACGACATGACAAGAGATTTGACGACATGACCAGAGAAATACAGGAGATAAAAACGAATTTGCAGTTTACCCAGCGAGAGGTGGATGTGATTAAAGCAGCCATGGGTGAACAGAAAATACAAACCAAGGAGATGAGGGATGACGTCAACAAAACGTGTGAGAGTTTAATAACTATAACGGACAAAATGGAGCAATTGGAAGCACAGTCCAAGCGAAAAAACTTGATCTTTGAGGGAATCAAGGAGACAGCTGGAGAAAGCTGGTCGGAAGCGGAATGCAAAGTGAAGGAGATTCTGAAGAATAATCTGCAGATTCATCAAGAAATTGAGATGGAGCAGGCTCACAGGGTCGGGAAACCTTCTGATCGTGGTCCGAGGGCGGTGTTGGTAAAGTTGATGAAAGAGAAAGATAAGGCACACATATTGCAACAAGCAAAGAAGCTTAAAGGATCTAACATTTATATAAATGAAGATTACACCGAGTCTGTGAGGAAGAGAAGAAGGGAGTTGATGCCGAAGTTAAGGGAGGCCAGGGCGAGGGGAGACATCGCGTTCCGGCGGTATGATCGATTAGTGACCCGACCTCGGAACCAGAATCCAGGACCCATGACCAGCACGCCGAGGACCAGTATGCCGAGACAAGGAGAGTATGAAGGGGTTGCTGGACCCTCAGATGTATGAAGATTGATATCTGCGACGGCAGATGAGCGTTGGAACCAACAACAATAAGCATGACCCATGTACGGAATGAGGCAAGTGATTTGTTACAGAAGTTAATAGTCTTTGAGGGACGGGAGCTGGAACTGAACACTATTGGAAATACTGACATTCATTATCATGAACCAGACGATGATTTTGACCCTGAAAAAAACTTTTTTAAGAACTCTGAAAATAACTGCAAGTGTTACACGAATGAGCAGTTTAACAGCAATGTCAAGACTGAAAACAAATTATCACTAATTCACTTTAATAGCAGAAGTTTATACGCAAACTTTCAGAGTATAAAACATTATCTTAGTAGTCTAAAACATTCTTTTAATATAATTGCTATTTCTGAAACTTGGATTAACACTGTAAGGGGAATGGATTTTGACCTTGATGGCTATGACTTGGTATGCACAAACAGAGAGAATAAGATGGGAGGTGGTGTGGCCTTGTACATAGATAAAAACTTTTGTTATAAGAAAGTAGACAAAATGTCTAGGGT
>NW_018128169.1:69190-69663 GCF_001952655.1 Monopterus albus
ACTTTGTAATAATTCTTTAGTATATTACTTGTGTGGTGTAGAAGATAATTATTTAAGAATGTAATTATGTAAGAATGTTAACATTCTGTTATAATTTTTTTAGTATATTACTTGTGTGGTGTAGAAGAGAATTATTTATGTAGAGATACTGCTTGCAAACCAATGATGGTAAGATGATGTCATGGGGTAGGACTGGATAAGTCTGACTTCTTCCTACTCCATTCAAGCGTGTACTAGGTATAAGAAAATTGATATTGGATTATGTGTACAATCATGTGTGTTGTCATATCAACTGTCTTTACATGCTTGAAAGAATAAATCAAATCAAATCAAATCAAATCACTTGGGGCATTGGATATTAATGTGCCAATTCAGTTTGTCCAGATTATATGTTCATTTGCAGGGCATCAGCTCAGTTCATGCAGGATCAGATGTTTTTTTTTTTTTTTTTTTTTTTTTTTTTTTTCATGACA
>NW_018128169.1:69689-141092 GCF_001952655.1 Monopterus albus
AAACACACACCACACTTATTTTGGTGGTGTGTAAATTGAACCCAGTAAAACACAAACTTATATGCTATCACACATTTTGAGTTATTGTGCTCTGGAAATAGATATTTGTGAGAACAACCTCATCGCAGTCAAGAAAAGGGCAAGCATGTCATTATTGAAAAGATGAAGATGCTAAGCCATGAAAATCCTTGGCTTGCGTAAGCTCAGTGCCAGTTGTCATTGTGCCATTTTTTTTAAGGGTCAGTAAGAGAAGAGATGCTGGGCATGATGGAGTAGCACAAGGCCGAGTTCGTGGCTTAATACCTGGAAGAATGCAATGAATTTACTTCATAGAACATTTTTGGAAGGAATGGTATCTCTGTGACTCACTTTGCTGAATTTTAAGATGAGACACAGAAAAGGTCCTTTGTCTGAAGCACTGATTTTGAGCATTCACGTGTCCCTTTCTAGTGGACAAATGAATGTTTCACACAACTGGGTCACTGGAAATTTTTGAGTAGCATAACAGAGCCTTCCCAAATCAGTATTATACTGAAAAGTGTACAGCTTTTGTCATAGATTCCCCCCCAGTTTTTCTTTACTGACACTGGCATTTTCTAATGATTGTCATATCACTGAATACACGGCACCGTTAGCCTCCCTTATTATAGCTGAATGAAGACAGATGCAGTGGAAAAACAGTGTAGATGTATGACATAGCTGTAGGGACTACCACTACCCCATTTGTCGAAAGCTGATATGGTAAGGGAAATTTCAGAGTACAATGCTGTCATCGCTCTTGGTGTCAGGAATGCTCCTCTCAAGCCAAGAACAATGCACTGGAGAAGAACAGAGCATAACAGTTAGGTTACACATGAAGTTACATGCAGAAATGGAAAATAAGATGAGGGTGAAGTGTTATGTCACGGTGAATCAAAATTTCCCACCTGTACATATTGGAAAATCTGTGCTCTTGTTGTTTTCTGAGTAAGACCACTTCACTATATATTTCACACTTACCTGGAGCTGTATGACAAAATATTTCCAGTTATATGCACAGGACTCCACAGTCACCAGTTGCAGTTAGATGTATTTCTCTTACTGTGTTATTAATCAAAAAAGCAAAATGTATGAATGAAACAGGAAACCATGGACTAAGTTGCTGTCGTCACAGAGGGCGAGGAGAGTTCATATTTACTGAAGGACACAGCCTGGAGCAGCTATCCCTTGTGCCATTTGACAAGGATGAGCAGATACAGTGGTCTAATTTTAAAGTCTGCCGGTTCAGTTTGTTTATCCACAGCCCTGATTCCTGTCAGTGACAAAACACAGAACCTCCTACATGTCACCTAAATTAGCTGGTAAGTTATAGGTTTATACAGCAACCCATAAGTGGGGTTTGTTACAAGCTGATACCTTCACTGCCAGGAGTAAATTGCAGCTTCCAGAGCTGCTCAGCGACTTTATATCGGAGCTATTTTCCAAAAGCATCTTCAACTCAGTAGTGCTTTGACTTTTCGGTAAGAAGGACCTGGGTTTGAACCCAACCTGTGGGATTTTTATTCTGTTTATTTTTTCCAACAGTCCGTTCATCATGCCGTGTAGAATAAATTATTGAATTTGTGAGGCATTTCTGAAAGATATTGCAACTAAATATGATATGAAAGAATCATAAATTAACCGCTGCCCCCTCATAAAAAGTTCAGAACATCTTAAAAAACCCACACACATGCATACTGTAATACTTTCACTGACACATTCTTTGAGTGAAGTTGACCTTTGATGAATTACATGAGATAATTTGCATGTTTCCAAACAAAAATGCATGAATAGTACTGCATACTGTACTCTAAAGGAGTTCAATTAGTGAGGGTAAATTGGGAAAGTGTTTTAGTGTTTTATTTGAATAAAAAACCTTCAACTTCCACATGGCAATTGCTTGTCAACTCTTGCTTGTCATGATTTTGTAAATATATAAAGCAGTAATCTGCAGCTTATAGCCATTATGATGATGATTGTACAGTGTAGTGATGAAGAGGATAGGATGCTGGACACTGATGTTATAACATCCTTTAATTTGATCAGATAGTTGTCATTGTACCCATGAATCCATTAAGCACAATGGGCTTTACTACCACTAATCACTTCTGTGATTTAATATTCATCTAGATACCATTTTATATGATGTGTGTGTGTGTGTGTGTGTATATAGTTTGTAGTTCTTTCCACCTGCAGATGGAGGTCTCATAGAGGGGGGGTTGTTGATTTAATGGTTGAAAATTGCATATTTATGAAACTTACCAACCATCACTTTGAGAAAGAAAAGTAAAATTTTATTTCTATAGCACATTTCTAAACCACACTTAAAAAGGGCTTTACAAAAGAAAATATGCAATAAAAGTGAAAGGGAAAAAAAACAACTACATAAAATCAAACAATATCAATGAGCATGTGTAAATATTACAAACAAAAAGAAGCGTACAGAAAAGCCTTAATCAGCACTGGCAGTGCTTAAATAAATAGGTTTTAAGGAGCGAGCAGAAGGCGGTGAGATCAGGAGCAGAACGAAGCTCAAATGCACAGTTCCACAGTTTAGAAGCAGCTATGACAAAGGCCTGGTCACTGTAGTTTTTCCTTCTAGACATATTGTAGGCACCTTTAAGAGTGAGTGGTTGGAACACTGAAGGCATCTACAAGGCAAATACCAACACAAATGTTTGAGGCTTGTTTCAGTATAAGCATGTGCTTAGGCTGATGAAATCACATTTCTTACTTTGTTGCAGGCTGCTTATTGTACTTTCATTACCAACATTATATATTAAGCACCAGCTCTGTATTATGGTAATTATTCTAAGCATACTGTATATAGATGCCATTTGTTTATTTTGTCTCTCTTTGTGTTTGTCAGCAGCATTAGTGTGTTATCAGTTCTTATTTTCTGACGGAGAGTCATCAATACTACATAAAAAATATGCTGCATTGATTTGAAGCAAGCTTGGCTTAGATATCAAAATGACGACATGTTCTATTGCAATTGTTTGATATTATATTTTGACTTACCACACCTCATGCTGGCAGAGGAAAATATAAAATTATAGCTTTTAAAATTTTCATGATAGATTTCCCTCTAACCCTGACCCCACAAAAGTAGCACGTCTATTTATAGGCTGAAACTAATGAGTAGTGTTTTGTGCAGTGTTTTGTAGAGTGCATATTGATGTTGACAATTCCAAAACCCCTGCAGGTTTGTACACCTCAAGACAAGGAACTGGTGTGTTTGATTGATGGGTTCATTTGTAGTTTGCTCAGCTTCAAAGCGTCCTGTGTTCATTTGCATGTTCATTATGTGCCTAAAATGGGCAATTATTCCATCAAAGGCATGCGCAGAAGACTAGGCCACAGTTCCCAAACAAACATATGACAAATTAGCCAATTAAACATGTTTGATGTTCCTCTCCCCTGTAGTGCTGAATAAGAGGCTGACAGTGCAGAATAATTTCATTGATGTTCACAAGAAGAATTTCTGAAAAAGATGATTTAAAAATTTTTTTTTAACACCCACAGGTTTAAAACATTTCTTTGTTTGTTGAACTACAGTTTGGTTTTGTTGAATTTTCCCACCATTTTTTTTGTAAAATTATTCTTTTTTTAAAACTACATTGCTTAAATTGAGAATTTAGTTTATCTGGAACTATCCAGAAAGTATGCAAGTTTTTATAACCACTGTAAAACTTCTTTAAACTTAATGAATCCTGTTGCAGTACTTTCACTTTGAATGTGCTCCAAAACCATTTCTGCAGTCTGCATATGGCTTTCCATTAACATATTGGTTAAAAGCTCATTTCCTGTGCAAGCCATTATCCTGAAAAGTTTTCATTTCATAGCATTCTGTCTCTTCTCTCTCTTTTGTTTCCACCCACTTTCTCCATTCTGAATATTAAGCCTTTGAACAATTTGGTAAAATAAAAGTGAACAAAAGCTGCCAACATTGCTTGAAGCAATGTGTTTGTGAGTAAGTCAACAGATATAGAGATGGAGAGTGTGGGGGGGCGAGAGGTGACTGGGTTGCAGCACTGTGGGTGTCTTTTAATATCTGAGCATTGACTTCATTCTATGTATAGCACAACCCATCTGACCCAGTGACGTGACAAATATGTGGTTCAGGCACTGGGCAGTATAAAATGAGCTTTTTAGGGAGAAATGACAAAAACAGAGAGAAAAACATCTCTGACTAATACTAATTGAGGGTCATTGATCTAATGGGCCTGAGGAGAAAAGTCTGTTCCAAACAACTACTATACACATGAGTAAAATGGCAACATTTGATTCTTCAGATTCTTTTTTGATTTTGTTTTTTGTATCCTGCAAAGTGCTTAGCATTCCAGTTACTGTAAATATTTAAAGCTACAGTATGTAACTTATTTGAAAAATATTTGTTGTAGAAATATCCTTAAAAACCTCCCATGACCCAGACTCATTGAACAGCACTGGCAGCAGTGCAGAGATATTAGTTTTTAAAAGGTTTGAGCGGGATTGACCTCTCTAACCAATCTGAGATTTTCACTTGTTTGTGCTTGGTCAGTAAGTTTTGTTGCATTGTCATTTATTGTAATTTTAAAGCGACATATCTGAAGAGCTGAGCAGATTGTGGTAGAGCAGGGAGAGGGAGTGCTAGGTGGAACAGAGTGGAGTTTCATGCCAGTGATCACTTTCTTTTTATTGTGAGGACTTGAATGAGTTTGTGCCTACATTGGCTTACAGTAAATGTTTATCTTAACCATTCATTCTTGGCCTTGGAAATAGCAGCTGACAAAGCATTATTGGTCTTCATCTTTAAATTCACTCAGTTGCCATGGAAATATAGATCTTCACTTTCCATTATCCTGGGCATACTATTTCTGCTGGTAAAGACCGCACTGATGTGGGCAACAACTCCAGAAGTAGGGTTGAGGTTGGATAACATTTTATTGAATCAGAATTTTGGATCCAGTCTGAATCCTTTGGGAGAGACAACAACCCAACAGACTAAAGTTTCTGGGGCGACTGTGGTTCAGTGGGTAGAGCGGTTGTCTCCAACTGGAGGGTTGGAGGTTTGAATCACGGTGCCTGCAGTCCACATGTCGAAGTGTCCTTGGGCAAGACACTGAACCCCCAAGTTGCCCCCGATGGTTAGAGTCATCGGTGTGTGTTGATGCCACAGATGGCTGCCTCGGTTCTGTACCGGAAACACATTCCTTGTGTGTAACATATTTGGCCAAATAAAGGTGATTATCCTTATTATCCTTAGCTGTTACAGAATTACCATCAATTAACCACCAAGTTTTTAGCTGCTTTTTAACAGACACCCCTGAGGCTTTTTGTTTTATTCCTGCTAGAAGACTGTCCCACATTTTGCAAGCATAGATGGAGAAAAAATTCTGCATCTCTAGTATTTTTATAGGTACAATGTTAGAGCAAATATAAATTTGAGCACCTCAAAACTCATGTATGAGTTTAAAAGTTCAACCAAATAGGCTGGACCTGAATGATTGAATGCTTTATAGGCTAACAAGAGGACCTAAAAATCAATTCTACACAGTACAGGTAGCCGATGTAGTGTGACCAGAACTGGCATGATGTGTTGCCTCTTCTTTTTTTTCAAGTAAAATGCCTTGCAGCAGAGTTCTGAATCAGTTGCAGTCTGTAAATTAATGCAGCAGGGAGACCTGTTAAAAGGGCAATGCAATAATCAAGTCTACTTGTTATAAAAACTTGTTTTTTGGCTTCATGTTCAGTTAAAAAGGAACATATCTTGGCAACATTTTTAAAATAAAACGCTATTTTAGTATTTCACTGTATATGATATTTAAAACCAAGCTCAGGCACTAAAATGATGCAAAGAATCATTACCTCAGTTTTTACATGTAAGGCCATATTTCCCATTCTACTACTAATAGCTTCTTTTTTTCTTTTTTTGACCCAAAAGTAAAATTTTTGTTTAACCCCGCATCCTTTCACTAATGGAAAGCAGGCAAGATGTCAGAGTGAAGTGGATCTGCATCCAAAGGTTTTGGTGACATATACAGCTGTATCTCAGCATCATTTTGAAAGTTTCCATTGTATTTTTTGATGTCATCCAGAGGAAACCTATAAAACAAAAAAAGAAAAACTCATGACTGAAATATGTTGGTGGCCATGCAGGAAAAAGCTACTGCAGTTCAGCAGAAGACACTATTAAGACACTTCAAAGTTCTTTTCAACTTTCCCTTAAGGTACTTGTTGACTATCGGTCTCGTGCCAGTATTTCTCGTGCCTTAGATGGAGTTTACCACCCGCTTTGGGCTGCATTCCCAAACAACTAGAAGACCGGCCTCACGCCGTCCACGGGCTGAGCCTTGATTAGAAGTACACAGGCCCCCGAGCGACACCGGGCTAGCGGTCTTCCCTATGCCACATTTCCCACACCTGCCCGTCGGATGGGGATTCGGCGCTGGGCTCTTTCCTTTTCGCTCGCCGCTACTGAGGGAATCCTGGTTAGTTTCTTTTCCTCCGCTTAGTTATATGCCTAAATTCAGCGGATTGTCTCGTCTGATCTGAGGTCGTAGTCAAACGGCGGTTTACGAGGTTCATCCCCGGGCGGGGGGTGAAGCTCACAGGCTCTGCGAGATGCGGGAGCCCCCCGTTCGGCGGCGGCGAGGGCAAGCCCGGCGGTCCGGTCCTGTCCATAGAGGACCTGTACACCTGACGGGTCAAAAGGAGGGCGAAGAGGATCATTGCAGACCCCTCACACCCTGGACACAATCAGTTTGAACTCCTCCCCTCCGGACGTCGTTACAGGTCACTGTGCACCAAGACAACCAGGCACAGGGACAGTTTCTTCCCCCAGGCTGTCACTCTGATGAACACTTAACCAACAGGATGACTGGACAATAACCTTCAGTGCAATACCTGTAAATATGCCTCATACAGATTATACAGATTCGGTTTGTTGCTGTAAATACTGCTCATTTTGTTATATTACACAGTCCAACACCCCTGGCCAATAAAGCAGATTTTGATTTCTGATTTTAAAAATTATTCCTATTGTTTGTTGAAGTATTCCAACCTCTGCCTCTCCCAATTTGGTATCTGCAGTAGTGAATGTTGTAGTTAATTTGGTTTAATGTTCAAAAGAGTGCAGTGCACATAAACACTTTTTCCTCATGCCTCTATCAGTTTGAATGAAAGCCTGTCAAAAGCCGAAATGAGTGAACAGGCTGCCAATACAGCAGATTACACCATACATCAGGAAGCATTCCAATTCCTGACAAACCATCAGCAAGAAAAATGCATGTTCTGGACACAGAAGAACTGCTTCACAACCTAGCTGGCCTGGACCTCTTTGCTCCTCACTACTGATGGCCAAGGTGACCACAATGCACTTCAGGAAAGAATGGAACATGTTTTTTTAATAACTGATTAATAACAATGTTATATGGTCAAAGTAGCCTGTCATTGTTGACCTTTTTATGACCACACCTTTGGAATGGATTAGAAAATTAACATCTGCTTTATATTTGGCTGAATTTCAAATCTGGAACATAGACAGAATCTGGAGTTGTCAAAAAACTAAAAAGAAAAAAAAAAGATCTAGGTGCATGCTAAAATATTTGCAGGTGAATGTGTCAAACAGCTTTGTTCCATTACTCTTTGTAAACCTGAATGTTTTATGACCTAATCAGTATACATAGTCTGCAGACTATGACATGTCTTGGACAGCAGATCTGTAGGAATTCAACTCCCAGCTATGGTTTGAATGGCGAGATATATGATAATAGATTCATTTAACCTAATGCTGACCCTACTCTAGGATTAAAAGCAGAACTCAGTGTTACTGCCTCTCAGTATAAGGTTCTGCTTTGTCGGCGTGTGTTTGTGTCCATAATTTCTATAATATGATACTAACCAGTGCATAAAGCTGGATAGATTCTTGTAATTCTTTGAACTGCAAAGCAGACTTATGGCGGACTGCAGTTTTATTCATGAAATACAAACACTTCTCTGAGGCTGAGCTGCTCTGGGTGCCAAAACAAGTAACATTGGGTAATGTGCTGAGTCAAAGAAGCAAGCTTTTTTAAATTGCAAAGAAACTAGATAATTAAAATGCAAATGTCATTAAATTCAGCCAATCAACTAACTAGTACTCTACAGATGTAATTCCACACTACTGTGCCAACAGGAGAGTCAATTATCACTCTAATATAAATGATAAACTCCTTAATGTTGACAAAATATTCTCAACTCATGGTCCACTTGCTTCTTCTAGAGCCTTTAACTGTATCACAGTATCTTTTATGCAGATGGAATTTGTTCAATAGTCATCAAACTGTAGATGGTTAAACTTTTAATTATTCTGAGTAATTTAGGACCTAGTCTATTCTTGACTTTGGAAACAGCAGTTGCCAAAACAATGTCCACTTAAGATCCACTGATTCACTTGTTCTGGAGCTTTCATTCATATCACTTGGTCGTCATTGGAAGATGAAATTTGCTCATGAAACAGTACATAGTCTGTTTTATTTCTAGAATCAACATATGGCTTCAGAAAGTATTTAAAACCTTCCATTTTTTCATACTTGGTTGGAGATTTAATTTTACATGAATAAAATTGCTGTCTACACTCAATAGCCTTTAATAGTGAAATGTGTTTTTTAAAATCTTCACAAAAATGGAATTCTCCCTTTACAGAAGCATTCATACCCTTTTCAGTGGTACTCCATTTTGTTGCCATGTGCATCCAGTTTGCTTTTAGTTTTTTATTTTTTGATTATGTCTAGAACTTGACTGTCTGGTAAACTAAATTGATTGGACACAGTTTAGAAAAGCACACACCTATAGACAACTATGATAACATTGTGGTGAGGCACAGATCATTTGAAACATTTCCTAAGCCTTGATTGTTCCGGGAAGGAGAGTGGTCTTAATAATTGTGAAACTGAAATTGTTTGGAACCATCAGGTGTCTTTCTTCAGGTGGCCTTTGAGCCAAACTGTGGAAAGTAACTTGGGAAGAAAGGCCTTGGTCAGACAGGAGACCAAGAACCCAACCTTCACTCGTCTACATCTTCAGAAGTCCTCTGCAGAGATTATGGATCTTAGAAAGGCGACCATCTCCGCAGCCACTCCATCAGTCAGACCTTTATGGTAAAGTGGCCTTTGGCATATTGAAGGAGAGAGAAGCTCTTTATGGAGATCTGCTCCTGAGACTGAGGTGATGATTCACCTTTCAGCTCAACAGTGACCCAAAGCAGGCAGCCATGACAACACTGGAGTGGCTTTAGGAACAGTCTGCCACTGTCCTTGAAAGGCCCAGCCAAAGTCCAGATTTCAATGCCACAGTGTAGAGACCTAAAGGTAGCAGTTCAGATGCTTTTCCAAAAATATATTGTCACTGTCATTATGGGCATGAATGTCAGTTTTATCAGTTTAAAATTCAATTGACAGCACAATAAAATGTGCACAGGGGCTTGGAAAAACCACTGTGCTAAGCTGTGCCGGGGTGAACATTGTGCAGAGTACTAATAGAAATCCAGTGTAACATTTGGATAAATAAGAATATTTTTTGTAGGTAGCATTTTCTCCATGGAACTGTGAAAGGAGATCAGAGTGAAGCAGAATGTAAAGTCAGCAAATGTAACTGCAGTTCACATTCACTGACTCTACACAGCTAGGCAGCTAACCTACCTGCACTGTAATACACTGACTTTAAATAGGAAATGTCACCTAGATTAATCTAGATAATATATTATGGCTAGACTGCTTTTTTGTTAGTAGCATATTTTTAATGCTTGCTTTTACCACCGGGCTTCAGTCAAACATTATGAAGACTTTAAATCAACTACTGACATCATGTATGCTCCAACTCTGCATCTGAGCAGTGTTTCCATACCTTTTGTAAAATCCCAGTCTGCTTATGGTCCAACTGTGAAAAAACAGTATTCCCCAGTCTGTCTGCTGTAGTCTAAAGATAGACCTGCAGTTGTGTGTTGATTTGATGTCTCAGCCCCTGGGTCACTGTCATCAACAAGACCTGCGACTGAAGAAGTAAGCTCTATGTAATCAACTCTACTGGGATCAGATCTGAGAAGTGAACAAAGCCTCTCCCCTTCTTCTCCTCATCTTTCTCTCTCTTTCTGACTGTCTACCTCCATCTCATTACTTCTGGGTGTTTGGTGGTGTAAACAGTCTGTGAATTGTTCCTGAAAATGACTGGTTTTGAAAAACCTTTTTAAAAAGTTGATAAATCTGTTTATAGCCTCACTCAAACATGAATTGTAATTATTTAACATGTGCTCCAACTCGTATGACTACTCAGTGTATATACAATACTGGAGTCTAGGTGAGTTGTATAGGTGTCATTAAAATTTTAAATTATCCATCAGAACACAGCCACCCTGGCCAGGATCTAAAGGAGTTAATACAAAGGCCAATAAACTGAGACTGGTTCAGTTTCCAGGTACTGTAGTGTTTAGTAGCAGATGGCAGGAACACATATTTTTAAACAAAGGGATTGTAAGGTCCCAAATGCCTCTGTAAGCTTCTGTCAGAGCTTTGTGAAGGAGAATTTGTGGGGACAAGTAAAGTTCCCTTGACGATGATGTTCCCGTTGAAGGTGAGAGGTAGTGGGGGTGTCGGGGTAATACATCAGAGATTAAGACATGAGGAAGAGCAGCAGTCCTGATGAAGGATGGGAGGGAGAGAATTACACCTGCATCCGTGGAGGAGACGGTAGTGACACAGACTAAACGAAGGGAGGGGGATCTGTCTTGCGCTGTTACAACACACCTAGAAAGTCACAGAGTAGTTCAGAAACAAAGTAAAGTTCCCCAAGAGACTCGTGTGTAGATATGTCATCAAGCAACAACAATCCATTTATCTGTCTCTTGTTAAGTAATCTCTCGTGGCTGGGCAAACAGTGATGTTCCCTCTGAGCAGTAAAGGTGGAAGTTGAAAGATGTCCTAATCAATGTTGTAGTACTTGAAACTCAAGTCTAGATTTTCATGACTCGTGGCGTGACCTGAACTTGAGCACTGATGACTTTGACCTAGAACTCGAACTCTTGACTTCTTTTTTTTTTTTTGGTAATAGGCCCTAATAAGTTGGCATAATCAGAATCGTCTAATTGCCAAGTATGTTTGAACATACAGGAATTCGACTCTGGTACAGAGGCTCTCAATGTGTTGTAAGGTAACAGGACTAGAAAATAACAATGAGAATACAAATAAAAATTAGAGCAATAAAAATGAAAATAAGAATAAACAGTGTGCATTCAAGTAGGAAATGTCTGCAATCAAAAATGGTAGAGGAATGAGAGGAAAAGAGACGGCTTTTATAAATCTATGTATATCTATACACATTATGACAGAAGAGCTTTCAGACTGATATATACAATGGTTATATTTACAATTGATTGCACTGGTGTGATTGCTGTGTTCTATCACACAGTCATGGATTAAGTGTTGATCAGAGTGATGGCTCAGGGGAAGAAACCGTCCTTGTCTGGTTATTTTGGCGTACATTGACCTGTAGCGCCGTCCAGAGGGGAGGAGTTCAAACTGTTTATGTCCAGGGTGTGAGAGGTCTGCAGAAATCTTCTCTGCCCTCCTCCATTGAGGGCAGGCTAGCACCAATGATCTTTCCTGCAGTCCTGACTGTCCGCAAGGAGTCTGTTCCTGTTCTGTTTGGTTGCTGAGCTAAACCAGACAGTGATGGATGAGCAGAGAACAGACTCTGATTCCTCTGTAGAACTGTATCAGCAGCTCCTGGGGCAGGTTAATAAGATGTTTATATTAACACTTGTTCACCCACACCATGCTGCATCCAGTACACTTATATTGAAGCACACACTCCATCTTTCTATAAATGATTTTTATGAATCAAATTGCCAAGCAGTATGGTGCAATACATTGTTAGAAAGTTTGGAATATAAAATGGCGAGAGCTGTGTCAGTTGTGTTTAATGTAGGCCTTAATGACTCCGAGTAGTGTAACAGTGACTCCAGAAAGTCTGCAGCAGGTGGTTTGGGTGGATGCAGTATCAGTCTTTCTCACAGAAGAGGTGTTTTGAGTTTCAAGAGTGACACTGCTTTTTAATTGGTGAGTATTGTAACTTGTGCCATGATCTTTTATTAAACCTAACCATGGCATGTGATACTGACATGAGTGGGTTAAGACTGTGCTGTATTGGAAACCCTACTGTATGTGTGTCTCCTACAGACACCATGCATCAGTATGAAACACCAAAGGGTACTTGATATTCTTGTTGCTGGTTTCTTGAAACCATGACTGCAACATTTCCCTCACTGTAAATAGGAGTTCTTATTGTTGCCTACACTTAACTAAACCTAACTGGAAAAAAAGTGGCAGATCAGAAAATGCTCATATGAATCATTTTGTCACTTCTTTGACAAGTGGACATGTTGCAGTTTTGTTGCTTGGATGTTAGATGCTGTTTTTAAAAATTTTGCAAATCAGTTTGTTTGGTTCAAGCCGATCAACTTGAGCAGCCACTTTGACCCATGACTAACAGTCATTTCAATCTAAATGTCAATGTGATGGTGTGGTTTGTCCAAATTGGGTTGGCTAATGTTCAAAACTATACTGAATATCATATACAGCTCCATGACAACTAAGCAAACTCTACTGTTGAAGACCACACAGTATGATTCTAAGAGCCAAAATAGATACTGAATGGGCCTTGTGCTGAGATTGTTTTCTCAACTGCTGTTTCCAAGCTTGCAAATGACCTTCTATACCTCAATTTTGTATTTTTCTTCTCCCCAGTTTTATATAAATGCAGAGGCTAAAGGTTTTACTCTAAAATCTGGAATCTTAGTAGAAGTCTGGGGTCTGTAGTGATTTTATTTTTATTTTTGCATTTACATTAGTGGCTGTGAGGAGTTTGCAGCCCTACTGCCCAGCTATCCATTTCAGATTCACTCAGGTGTTGTGGCAGTGGCACCTCCAAGCTCTTAAAGATTGCAATCAGTGACCTCTGATTTGGGTAACCCAGTTGTCACGCTGTGCTGTCTTGATGTATTGTAGCTGTGGCAGTACCTGTGACCCTGGAGACAGAGATGGAAGAGTTAGAAAAGGTGGTTGGAGGCAGGCTTTGTAGGGCAAGGGTGGAACTGCTTTAGCATAGCTGACTCCAGCTATCATGCTGAGCCATCTTTTTCTTAACATAAATAAAACAGTAGAGCTTTTAAAGATGGCCTCAGTGAACAGTGGACTGGATGGAGATGGTTTGCTTTTTTCTTTCTGACTTTGCTGCATGTTCCAGGATGTTAGTGCTTCCTTTTCAGCTCTGGAATCAAGCAAAAGCAGAGCAGAACAGTGTATGAACAGGGGCAGAGATCTGAATTCTGAAAAATAGTTTGTCTGAGCATTTTTGGGAGTCGCAAGGAAACTGTATATCAAATTTTTATCAAGCTATATTTTCCAACTTTTAGCCTTATCACAGTGAATCGCAGAGAGGCAGACAGGAAACGGGAGACGGAGAGAGAGTGAGGGGACAGGTGGTAAACATCGCCGGCATGATCCATAGGTGTCACGCACACAGTGTGCTGCCGAGTACATGGTGCGCTTCGCCACAGGACGCCCCCCGGTGTGTATCAGTGGCTGTAGGTTTCTGGTGCACCGCGGTGTTCTTCTCAGGGGGTCAGGGAGCAGGGCTTTTAAATTCTACAATATTTAAAATTTTCTCCTACATGCTGATGTTATGTCCATTTCATTTTATTTACTGTATAAAATGGTTGTAAAACAACATATATTTTAAAACAAACACTGCTGTTAGTGTTCATGCCTCATCTAATTTGCTCATCACTCTTAGAGAGTGCACCAGCATTTCCCTGCAAATAGGTATTACTACCCAGGAGGATGCCATTATGCTCTGGTTTGCATGCAGAGCTTTCTTGAGTCTCTTATGGAAAAATAAAACTTGCAGGTTTTTCCGGTTATTTAGGTGCCACATAGTCAGTGGTTTTTCTCATGATTTGAGAGCAATCATTGGATCACTAATGACAATGTGTTGGCCACAGTGAATGGGAAACATTATTACTGTAGACAAAGCCAGTAACATACGGTATGGTACATATTGTACAGTATGAATTGCACATCATAACATTCATCCAGTGTTAATTTTGGCATCTGATTTTGACTTAGTTGTAGTCTTAAGGCTGATTTGTGGTTCTGCATTGAATCTATGTAGCCACATACCCTACTCCATAGCCTGGTGTGTACCTTTCCAGAAATGTAACTGTGTTGCTGTGGCACAGACCTCAACAACTGTAATTGGCTGTGTTGCAAACATTATATCATAATAAATAGCTACACATTTCCTCAAAGTATTTAGTTTTTACCTTATTGACAGAATCATCAAATTACCCGCTGAGTGATGTGGCGCCAGAAACAGTTCTGGGTCTGAGACGTCTCAGACTTCATCAGCATCTTGTCGACAGTGGCAGTGTAGGAAAGCAGCATGTCAACAGCTGGCTGTCTATTTAGGCCATATTTTGTCCATTTCAATGGAAAATAGACTTGGGCTAACTTTGAGTCATAGCTGTACACATAAAGCACGTGAAATCCATGCCATAGACAGCTTTACTACTTTCTTGTTGTTATCAAATCCTGATGCCTGCATTATCCACAATCCGACCCAACTGCCACTAGTTCAGTTAAAGATTATGGTATGTAATTGTTTTTCTGACTAATGTGGCCTTGAACACTAGGTTCCAGCAGATAATAGGCGAGTTATAACATTTTCAGTAGCTTCCTTTGAAGCCACAGAGGCATTGTACTGTACGTGTTTTTCCTACCTCTGAAGTAGTACTCCGCAAGACATGTAAACAGGCACTGATGTGTAAAATTGCGAGTTCCCCTTTAAATAAAAATTCTAGTTTGCCAACATGCTATTTAAAGACCTTTCCAAAACAACCTTCAAACACTATTTAGTAATCAGAAGCCTCTAAACAGTTCATTTAATAAGCTGCACCCACTGAATTATCATGTAACCACAACAGGTTGAAAAATGAAGAAGCCAGATTCTTGCAAGCTAAAGTGTTGCAGTAATTCAACAAGTACTGTATATTGTTATGAGAGTTTGATGATGGCTGCAGCTGTAAAATGCTTTGACTCTTGGCATTTCATTTTAATAAGAAAAAGCTCTGCACTTACAGGAGAGCAGCCTGCTGCTACTGTGTTGCTCATTTTTGACAAATTGTTTTAATCAATTAAATCATTTCTCCCAGTCGAGGTGGTGGGTGAATTCTTTCACTGACGTATTTTTATGTAGGTGGAAGCTTAACCTCCACATTATATGATCTGTTCAAGGCAATTAATAAGAGGCGATGGCTTTGTATGGTGGAACCTTGCCAGTGCTCGGAGCCCAGGTGACCAGAGGCATTTCTCACAAGTAAGGTCACTGAACAGTCAGAGCCAAACAGTAAAGCAAACTGTGACAAGTCTGCATCCTTTATATGTCATTACCAAGCTGTGTTGAAAAAAATTAAGACCGCCTACAATGAAAATGCCACTTAAACTTTGACAGATTAACAGCCGCTATGAAAAGGTACTTTTCCAAAAATGTTTCAGATGTCACAAAGTGATGGTGACATTCTGTGTAAGCGCTCCTCTGAGTGGATGTGAAAACCTTTTCATAGCCTGAATCTAAACCAGCCAATTCTGTTATATCACTAGCTTTCTGCAGAGGTTTTTAACCCTGGAAAATGTCATGTTTCATCCAGGAATAATGTTGACAAAGGCAGCATTATACTAAAGTGTTCCAGTGGGAGCCTTACAGCTGATGGTTCTATCACTACACTGTTACTCAGCTTGTAATTAGATGTTGGGGGAGGAAAAAAAACCTACTCTCTTCAGTATGTGTTATAAATGAGCACACTTGTGATGACTGAATAGAAAATTTTAAGATCACACAGGGGAAAAGGGAAGATTGGTTTGTATTTGATAATTAAGCTGTAGCATTTCAAAACACACCAGAGACTGTCCACGGTTGGATGAAACTTCCTTCTCTCCTACAGTGGGGAAACCTATCAAACAGAATCAAATTTTAGCCATTGTTCTTTCTCTTTTTAGACTAGTTTGTCTGAAGGTCAAACTATTATGGTGGTAAATGTGTGAGAAAACTAACAGAAAATACTTGCATTAGGATTTTTCTACAGTATAACTGTATCAAGCGCCCCTGCAGAACAGCCGCCCCACATTAAAATCCCATAACGCCCCACGGCGGAAGCTTAAATGTAAAAATATAAGGCATTTAAAGTGCCTTTAATTGCATCTGACATGAGCCCAGTTTGTGATGCAACAAGTTCAGAGGTGTATGCAGTAAACAAAATGTAGTGTGCCTCCTGATCATAGTTAATTAATGAATCCTAACACACAGTGGAACTTGTCTACTGCCAGTGCTACCAGCCAAGAGCCAATCACTGTTGGTGGCGGTAGAGAAGCAGTTCACAAGTAGCTGACTTGGCTAGCATTAACATCAATGAAGCATCTGAATTATTAAAATTTACAGCATGCAGGTTGCATTGTGGTGTGTCCTACTCTGCTCACAAGCACTCTGGGTGGCTAAGTCTCCTACACAACCAACAGCTGAATGAAAATCCTATCACTCGATCTTGATTTGACTAAACAGATTGGACTGAAAAATACAGTAGATTTCTGCTGACTTGTTGCTAGTTCCCTGAAGGACTGTTGGTGCTGACATTCCTGTGAAGACGTACTGTTTGGATGCCTTGGGTTGAAGACACTGTGCAGAATGTTAGTGTGTGTTCATGTGGGCAATTTTTGTGTGTACAAATGTGTTTGTGTACGTGCATGCATGTGCCAGAGTGTGGTCTTTTGACGCCTCTGACCTTCATATCCCCTGGGCATGCCGGCAGCTATTTATCTTTTAGTCATTCTGCCATTTATGACCAAGGCAGCTTCTCTGGCACTGACGTCTGTCAAAACAGACCCTGTCCCATGATATGCAGCAGGTTGCAGCCTGAATGGCCTGCGGTCTAACAGCTGATGCAGTGTGCAGGGTAAAAATGAAATGTGCTTCCCAAGAATTCACCAGCCTCCAGTTTTGTTTTTCTGTTTTTTTAATCTGCTATCTTACCAGCTGCCACTATTGTAGTTCACACCCTGCTAGTTGCAGGAAGCTTCAGACTGAGTGTGCAGCTCTGATGTCTGTCAACAACTCAGTTTAGCTCTATGGCAGTTGTACCTGCTAAAACGAACTGAAGCATTATGTGTAATGTTTTCCACCTGGCTATGTAAACTTTTGGTTATTATTAGAAAATAAAGAACTCCCAGAGACAATATCTTTAAATGTAGCATACACAGATGGATGACCAGTTAAAGAAAAAAACAACATGGAGCCTTATGTCTCTAAAGTCTGCTGGAAGAATAACCACCTTTCTTCCAAAAGACATTTTTTTGTTTGGTGTTTTGATGATTGTGGCGGAAATCACTAATATGTCAATCCAAAATCTCCCTATCTCTCTGTGCGTCCTTTTGTGTAGACAGCTGATGACTCGTACCACATGAATCACATCATTGTCATACTCATCAAATCATTCACTTCACCCCTTGTGCCCTGCATAGAGAGGGATGCGCCAGTACAATCCCTATTAACCTTCTGTTATTATTACTGCAGCATCCCTGGCCTCATTTTACCTTACATAAAATAATTCTACTGAGTTCCATGCAGAGATGTCTATAGGTTTTAAATCTGGAGAAAGGAGGGCACTCGTATCTGAATGATACTCTGTACTGCAAAAGGTCCTTAGTTTGAAGCACTGTAATCAGTTCTGGTAGAGAAAAACTTATATTGGTGCATTTAAGAAGCATTTGTTGTGTTTATTTTAGTTTTTTCTCTTTGTTTTGTCACCGATATGAAGCTAAAAGTCTCTGGGACAATTCTTATTAAACCATTCTCAATTTATTTACATTTTCTTGTTCATACAAAGTCTTTCTCTACAGCTGGCAGAAGTGAACATAAATCTTGTCATAAAGCCTTATGTGTTTCAAAGTTTAAACCAAGAACAACTCAAATATGCAGCAGTTGAACCTTTTCTAGTGGCAACACTAAATATCTCAATGCCAGGGAACAAAGTTTTCTCACCTTGCATTTTTGCCAGGCCACACAGTAGAGGGATGAATATGAAAAGGACTTGAGAGCCTCTCTGGAAACCCACTGATTTTGATGGTAGATTGTTAGATGTTCTTTTGAGCCTCTTGTACCCAAATGATGCTTAGCGTTGCCCTTACACCAAGTAGCTCCTGTAAATGCTTATTGATTGTTCAAGTTGATTTACTGAAGAAATGCTAAAGAAATTTATGACAACCAGTGGCATCCAGTATCCTCATTGGCTTCTCGGGTTGCTCCGATTCTGCTTAACTAGCCAACACCTGCTGGCGAGCACCTAGTTCTGCTGAGTGTAGATCTCATTACTGCGCTCATCCCCAGTAAAGTTAATTTGTCTCACAGAAGATGCCATGTAGCAGCTATTTTATATTTTTCCCGAGAAGGTGATCACACTGTAGTATGTGGCAGAGATGTCACCTTCCTCCCCTCAGCACACAACAAAGTATTTCTTGTGGGCTGCTTGACATCAGCTAATATAACTGTTATTAGAGGAGAAACACTTCCAGACAACAATGAGAAGTTGATATGACGTGTCAGCCTCTAGTTCTACTCATTATTTTCTCTTTGCCTCAACTCTGCTCTGCTAAAACTTTCATGTATTTGACTTTTTTATTTAGAGTCTTTGATGGCAGATTGTAAATACAACACCCTCATGTTTTCTGTTGCTGTCAAGGTTGGCTCCTGACACCTGTGTGATGGATTTGTTCGTCTGTTTCTTTGTGTTGATGGCACAGCCGCTTTCTTAGTTTGAGGCAGTGAATTTCTGCGCGACTGTCACTGTTTGCACTCACCCTCAGGAAAATAATCCTTAGGTTTTGTTGATGTGATTTGACAATCACAGACGTACTCAGGATTTGGTTTTGCTGAATATAAAAAAAAACTTATTGTTTAATAATGTGAATCTTCAGGGGGATTCTTGTTTTCACAGACACTAATTGGCTGAGATTTGAAACATTGCATCCACTTTTAGGAAGTTCAGTGCTTTGAATCTTTTTTTCCCTACCACCTGGAAATCATCGTTATTTTTTTAGCATTAAAATAATTTTTTAATTATCTGAACAAAGCAAACATATACTTTCCTAATAGCTCTTATAGTATATGTTATTCATTTTTTCTTTATTCCTAACTATTCTGCTTATTTTCCCCCCCAGATGATAACTGCAGACTGAGTGACTACCATCGGCTGAAAACCAAGATTCTGGATCTGCATGACAAACAGTACGTGGGCTCTAACATCCACGGAGCCCACAAGGACAACATGACTGCCAGGAAGCAACTGGTTGATATGATGTTCAAACACTTTGACGCAGATAATAGCGGTCAAATAGATGCCAGCGAGCTCTCACAGGTAAGGATATTGGACAAAATGAGATATTCACCAAGTAAAAACACAGTACATACTTCACTCCATCAAACACTGGCATGAAGGTAAAATGTAACATCTTAACCTTGGATCAAGCGCTCACTGAACTCTAGCTTGTCAAAAACGTTTTCAGACAAAGAGCAAAAATCTGCTTACCCCTTAACTGTGTCAAAACCACTGAGTCCTTTTTATCTAAATATCTAATCAAAAGGAGACTACAAATGAACAAATGCCTGTGCACGTCGGTGTTTAAACTAACCACTTTGAAGGCTGCCATAATTGTCCGTTTCACTCCTCTCACCCTTCTCTCTGGTAGCTATAACATGCAGCTCTGAGTAAATCTTTTGAAAAGCGATGTGGGTCAAAGGAGCTGTGTGCTAACGGGAGGCTGCAGCCTTTTGCCAGTGTTGCCAGGAGGACTGCTTGTGAAAAAGAGCTTTTTTGGCTCCCATGAGGAAGGAAGATATTCTGTGCATAACAAATAAAGCCTCCCATTACCTGAGGATTGGTTTAATATAGTACTGTAAATATCTGAATAAGTGAAAAGGTAAGCAACCTGTGGTGTTTTTCAGAACAGTGGTACCAGTTGCTGTTCTTAGGTCAGTTTCCTACTGATTCAGTAGGATACACCATCTGTATAGGGGTCACCTTCGGTAGCTCTGTCAGGGCCTCCCTGCCTGACAGGAAAGGTTTTAATTTGAATATATTTTAGTGTTTTGAATTTGGCGCATCTAAAACTTGCCCGGAAAATAGTAATCATTTTGGCATATTCTCATATTATTTACATATTTTTGCATGTTTTTACATTTACTCCATGGCAACATGAGAGAAACTGGTGTTCAGTGAGTGAAATGCATAGTCAACAAACTGTGCGCTGTGTTTTATGGAATAATATTGTCAGTGTGCCTTGAGTGTGAAGTGAATATTACTGTGGACGGATTTTCAAGCGTCTTGTGTTGCATTTATTCTATTTCAGGCCAAGCTATACCAGTCTGCCTCTCCCTAGGTGTATGAATGACAAAAGCAAGTCAGTAATAATTAACATCCAGCTGGAGAAGCTCTTTTTAGGGGGTCCTCAAGGGCTACTTCCAGCCCCTTTTTATCCTTGACACATATGGGACTGTTGGCAGTTTTCACACAGTGTCCACTACACAAGACACATTCTCAGAGCATTTCGGGAATAGTTAGAAATTAAAATATCGGTGGATTGCAGGTGGACCTTATGGGATTGTCAGCTGAATCCTAAGGGTTTTGTTTGTTTGTTTTGTTTTTTACATTCATGCATACATTTGTGACTCTCTTTGGCTTTGAGGTAATTGTGTATAAATGCTGGCTTTCTGAATTGATTAGAAAGCTTCAAAAAAAATCTGTGCACATCTACAGTATAAAAATATAATGAAAAGCTTCTGCATACTTTCATCTCACATCAAAATTACTTCATGATAAATAGATAAACAGCTTTGCTAATCTGAATTAGCACTTAATAAGCAAAGGCAGCTGGTGGATGACAGTGTCTCATCATAAGGGCACATGAATGTCACTATGGACTGGACCTTTAATCAGGTTTTATTTTGGCATATTATATGACCTATCAGGATTTAATTTCAGACTAATTAATAGCTTAGAATTAATAACTACAATTTTATTTTTTCCCCAAGGCATTTTAATATACACTATTCATAAAGGGTCAGATTCATTTAGATTGCATTGTCAGGGGAATCTAAAAGTTTTCTTATCCTGACATGTTTGAGCTAGAAGTGCAACATTTTTTTTATGATGAAAGAACAAAACCAAAGAGTCGTGCAAATTAAACTTTGATGTGAAAAAGCCCTCAAGACCCAGCACAAGCAAATCACACTCTTATCAGTAGTTGAAAGTACAGAACCATAGCTGTCGCCGTCCTGCCCTAAAGCACCCCTCTTAATAGGAGCATTCTGATCTCAATTGAAATTCTAGGACAGAAGCCCCACACCCTGGCTTATTTGACTTGCTAGAATATGTGCACAAAAGGGGCACAGGGAGCAGCTGCCCCTGGCCTTTTAGTCTTGGGTGCCATTTTAAAATGGCAAATCAAAATAGTTTTTTCTTCATGCAGTGCTCGTTTCCATCATTTAACCAGACAGAATTCAGAAGACAGAATGACTGAAATGATTCCATTTACCAAAAACAAGAGAAGTTAGTTATCTGTTCACCATGAATCCAGCTCTGGCTTTGTCTACACTTGGAGGATGCAACTGGTCAGACTCGAACACATATGAGCAATTTGACAAAAATTGTCTTGTTGTAAACAGAGGTTGTTGTTTTTTTTTTTTTTAAATTACAATCAATGTCGGGTTTGTCATAGCGTTTTGGAGGGATTACTCTTTTTGTACTGTCACAGCCAGAAAGTGTTGAGCAGGTCTGGAAAGCATTTGGTTAGGTTTAATGAATGTGAAATTCTTTTGAACTACTCAGGGTTTTTTTTTTTTTAAAGAGGAACAGCCACAGCTGTCTAACGCATGCTTATCATTGCTAATCAGGGCATAGTGGTTTTTACTATACACAGGTACGGTGCTGTTTTCTCTTTCTTTTCCAGGAAAACCAAGTTAAATTGGATGAGGAGGAGACAAAACTTTTAAACAATTTTTGAATTGGTAGGGAAGTGATGCATAAATTATTATGGTGGTGAGTGAAGAGCATACAGAACAAAAAGATAAAAACATGTTTATAATGTTAGAAAGCTTCTCTTGAAGGTTGAACAGAAGAATAAAACTAAACTCAGTAACACTGCCTGGTCAGAGTCATGTGGATATGTGTAGGATTGGTGTTCTGCTAGTGAAGAACAGCTGTATGCAGATGTGACCTTGCTAACAGCCTTTGAAAGTAGGCCAGTGCTCAGTACTGTGCTTTCAGATACATTTGTTCACATGCTGCTATGCTACACAATTACTGTATTACCAGAATGGGTCCGGTGCGATTACTGAAATAAGTCTATAATGCTATAAAGTAATAAAAACTTAGTGTAACTGCTAATTGTGCAAAAGATTGTGTTCTATCTGACTAACCAGCCAGTGTTCCATTGTGGCTTTAAATTAGGCTTCGATTTAAAACTGGCAGAAGCTTTATTCTCAATCAGCTTTATTGCTGGTTATCCCATCAGTGGTCTGTTTAGCTCACAGGCTCTGCTGAAAGCCAGTGAACATGTCTGTGGTCCTCTTTTTATTATTATTATTTTTTGCTATGGTCGAAAAATGACCTGCTACAGAGGTGTGAGTGCAAAATTGTGATATAACCACTGGGACCAGAGTCTGTATATGTAGGGAGTTAGGCTATGGTATGAAACAGTTAAGCAATGTGGTTAAAGCAGGCGTTCAATTCTCTCAAAGGCCCTCTGCGTTAAATGTGTGTGGCATTTTAAATGATCACTTACATTTATATTTGTTAGCTTACTTTTGCTTAGGTTTATACTATACTCTATTATAAAACACAAGCAAAACAGAAAAAAATCAAGGAAAGTAACAAGCAACTGTTTTATTGTGTAAACTACTATTTAGTGCTTCTAGGTTTCTAGACTAAAGATGCACCATTGCTGGTGACTCTTAAAATTTGGAAAAGTCATCTGGGAACGGAAGTGCACTGATCCGACAGACAAGGCATGATGTATAAAGCCGCCTCTTGTGATCAGCGTTTTGACAGCTGATCTAGTGTGATGGATGTTTTACTGCTAGGGCCATGCAGAGGGTGTTGAATAGGATCATGCTTTAGCAGGATGATGATGGACCTGCACAGCGGTTGAGACCTTTCCAGCATCCGCTGTGACAAAACTTCAGTGAGTCTCAGTTTGGCTGTGATAACCTGACAGCTAAAATTATGTTTCATCAATTTTGACATTCAACACAGAGCTTCTAATTGAGCTGGGAATGTTGAATCGTCACATAAATTGTCCAAACCTCTTAAATAGCAGAATAAGAGTTTAATCTTTTTGACCAAAGTCATGTCTCATATTTAAAGTCAATGAACCTTTTCTGTAATAAACCAAACAATGATCTTTCTGTACACTTAACCAAGAGCTGTCAGTGCCTGAACATAGCCATTAAAAAATTTGTAATAATTTTGTAATTGTTACTAGTAGATATTGAATTACAATATCAGATATTTAGGTATCTACTGTAATGTTGAGTTACCTCGTTATTTTAATACAAAGCATAAAGTACGTTGTGGCGACATTATATGTCCTGCAAATTATATTTATAAGTTAGTTGTATATACATCACATCAGTGGTTTTTATATATAAATCTCTCCTTGGGCTGTTCCCCTCTTATTTATGTACATGCATGTGTAAAAACCAAAATCAATATCTACTACGCTGTATTTTATAGATGTCGTCCCCATAGTTGGAACAGAATTTGGCAAAAAAAAAGCTTTTAAATATGCTGCTTCCTGGAATAATGTACAGAAGGACCTGAAATTATCAGAACTGATTGCTATGAGGTAATTTAAGTCATTTTTAGAAGACCAAGAAAACAGTGCTATTGGCTAGTGTGATTGTTCATTGTTTGTGCTTGCTTTTGCATCTACACTGTATTTGGGTTTTTTTATATAACAGCTGGATGCCAGTTGTATTTGTTTGTTTGTACTGTTTGTGTTTACCATTGTAACAATCTGCTGTTGTAACCACTGCTGCCCTCTTGGCCAGGTCACTCTTGATAAAGAGATTTTAATCTTAATGAGGCTTCACCTGGTTAATAAAAGGATACATTAAAAAAAATAAAATGTAAAAAAGTACTTCTTAAACCAAATGCCACTGCATTTTCATTGAAGGTAATCAAGCAAGAAGGTCTGTCCAAGGGCTTCTCCGAGTGCACATTGTTCGACCTATTGAAGTACAACGATGTCAATAATGATGAGCGCCTGACAAAAGAGGAGTTTTACACAGCTTTTGGTGAGTACAACATTTTGTTTTTCTAAAATAAAAAAAACCTATTCCAAGTTTTCAAACTAAAAAAAAAAAAAATGACGGCACTACCACTGAAGGTTTTGGTTGCATATATGTTCATACCCTCATTTTCCATTTACATTATCTGAGAAAACATGGGTTATGTGTACTGTAGCAAAACAATTTCTCATCCACAGAGTCTCAGTCAGTAATTTTTAATACCTCTTTATATTTTTGTTTCTTTCTTGAAGTTGATTGTTCACATCATCTTAGTGCATATACATTGACACAGGAGCAGCATCATTTTTTTCATCAGTTAATTATAATTTTCTTAAACAGCATCGCAATACTCATAATCAACATGCAACAGAAATGGAAACTTGAAACCATAGAAACTGCATGAATTGGTTAAGCTCATTGCATCATTAGTTTATATATATATATATGTGTGTGTGTGTGTGTATGTGTATATATATATATACACACACACACATTTCATTCTGTTAGTACTCACAGTATCACTTCCTACTGATTTATTTTGAAAGCATAAAATATAAGATGTCTTAAAATGTACAAACCGCATTTTGACTGTGTGCTACTTTGAAATGTGAAAAGAAACTAGTTCTTCACATCTGAACTGTCAGACTGTTGCATTTCCTTGGAAACATGAGTCATTACAAAGTGATCATGAAAAACTGGGAATAGTGTTTGATATCTCACCAAGGGTTTATTTAGTCTGAGCTCTAGACTGTTGCCAACTGTGTTGTCAGTCTTCAAATTGTTTACTGGGTAGGAGTTGGTGCCAAAGGAAGCAGGTCACATTTACTGCAAAACAGTAGTTCAAACCTAATCCTCCTCCTCGTTAGGCAACATAATGATGGGTCTGAGTCATATCAACGCATCAGTTTCCTCTTCCTGCTCTCTTTCATGGTTCCTACTTGTCTGACATTTTCAGTTAGCTCAAAATCCTTTGACAGACTATCCTCTGACATTTGGCTGGCTCGACACATTTAGCAGCGGGAGAGACTTCATAATCAGCATTCACTCATCGGCCCTTTCTTTATTTAAAGCATTTCTTAAACAGAAATAAAGTCACGAGAGTGAATGGCACAGTCTCATGTTGTCTGCTGTTCTCCACATCATACGTGAATGTGTGGGAGCAAACCCCTTCTAGCAAGTCAGGAAAAGAAAGGAACCCCAGCTAAACTGGGGAGCGGTGTGTTTCCTTGAGTTGCTCTGACTCCAGCTACTTCCTCTTCAGCTCTCAGATCTTCCAGCTGAACTCTTCACAAGGAAATGGGATATTTTATGCAAGTAAATCTCTCCCTCTGTGGTGGTTTCTTTCAACCTGCCTCACTCCTCTCTTTGACTTTGTTTCCATTCTTTTTCTTTTGTGCCACCTAATGTTATTTAACAGCAGTGGAGAGCTATTCAGGTATATAAATGATTCAACTCTTGACTGGAAATTGGTCACATATTGGTGAATATTAGTGTTTTTCAAAACTCCGACTGACTCAAGATATCCATTCTGTCTCCTGGAGTGTTTGAAACCATTTCCACTTCTGTTCAACCAATATTGAATTGATATGAGTGTTTTACATATTTGGAGGTCACTGTGGTTCTCACTTGGTGTCTTCTTTATTTTATTCACATTAAATCGGCTAAATGCTTTGGTACTTAAGGCCCCACTATACCTGTGAGACAGCTGAGAAAGAGAGATAAATAGTAAGGTCACAAATTCCCCTTCTCTGTAGACTAACTACACTACTGAACATTTCATTTCACCTAATTTCAATAGAAGTCTATTCATCTAACCAAGGTAGATAACACCTTGGTGCAAAGGAGCAGATGCATTAAAGCTTTTTGACAGCTTGATATTTTTCAAAATAGTATGGCCTGTGATGTGGTCATAGGAAACAAACATGGCTAGATATAAATGTAGATTCGACAGGAAAACAAAACAAACGTATCAGATATCAGAGTCTGTGAACGCTACATAGAGCTGTAGACTCTAGTTCTCAGTGGATTCAACATTCCAAGCAGATATTTCATATTATGAGGAGCCATTTTATTCAAAGTTCATACACTATGACCTTTTGCTCCCCTCGAGGAAGTGCTCAACAAGACGAGTGCTCACCAACACAGAATTTAAATAGGTTTTCACTGGTCAAAAATCGTGGACCCAGTCCAAAAATGAACCTGTGGAGAATGTACCCAAACATACAGTATATGTCAAAACTGGCATTTAATAGCATAAACCGTATAGGTTTCTGGTTTTCCTTGAATAAGCTTTGCTTTAGTTCCCTGGACAGAATAAAGCTTCAGCGATATGTGTGTGCAGTCCAGATGTCAAAACACACCGTTTTCTTCCGGGTTGACTGAGGTGTACCACGTGATCAGAGCTGACACTATGTACACTTGGGTTCATTCAGGTGTTGGACATATTGTCACACAGACCCAACACCCTATTCAATGTTATTATGCTGAATAGAATTTGAACCCGGTCCAACTCAGTTCCTCAGAACCATATGATCCATTGAGGAAAACTTATAATTTCAGCTCCTCTTATCCTGTATTGCATTAGGCACAATGCTCTGACACTCAACATCAACTATAAGTCACATTAGGACAGAAATGCTAATTGGAAAACATTACTGTTTTATGATGCTATTGTATTGACTAAAAAAAACACCAGTTCAGTTTTACCGAGTGTGCCTTTTTTATTATATTGCTCTTAGCATTTTCCATATACTTGTATAAAACAATTCTATAACGTATCACATGGAGCTGTATCTTTTTTTCTTTAACTGTTTTTGTTTAAATCTGAGTGGTCTGGTGTACAGCTGGTGATAAAATACAATTAAAACCATTTTCAGTAATAGCCTTGAACATTTTCAGTACTTCACTGGTTTCTAGGTTGCAGATGTAGCTATGGGATCCATGGACTTATTGACCTCGTAGACCACGGTCACAGCGCCTGCAGCAAAAATACATGGCAAAGTTATGATGTTGAGTTCACTGCCAACATAAACTGCAAGTAGCAGCTATAAAAGTCTATGCAAATACCTTAAGCGCTCTCGTAAACTGAGCAGCATCATAAAGTAAATCCATTGATCTAGTGTGTCCAGAGTTATATTGCGACATGAAAATGAAGAGCAGTAAATGCAGAATGACTCCCCATGAAAACTGCACCTGTTGGACTGTTCTGCTAATAAGGACCCTTTGGACACCTTTGTGGAATACTCAAAGTGTGGCAACATTGTTTGTCAGGACAGAAGATAAGACTTTAATTTCCATGCATTATTCATTCCTTCTTTGCATAGACTAGAAGGGGTTGAGAATCAATTTGCTTCAGCTAGCAGTAAGGAAACTGTCTAGCAGAAGTGGTGTCTTTTAATTAGATGTTACAGATATGAATGATGCCTTCTTGCTACTGATAGTCAGCCCCCTTGTCATCGTTGAATAATTTGTGAATGATGGCCCAGTGCATCATGGGTAAACATAAGGTGCCATCTATCATAAAGTGTCATTAACATTTGGCAGGAGTATTACAGTACACTGGAGCATTGACTGGCAGACGTTAACACCAACTATATGAAATTGAATCGTCATTTTACACAGAAATGACACGAGGAATCCTACAGTATAACAGCTACAGAAGTGACCTTGAATGTACTGTACTTCACTCCAAGTACATACAAATGTTTTGTGCACTACATATCACAGATACCCTATATACAGGGTGGGTGAAAAGTAACTAGGCATTAAAAATTTGCTATAGAACTTGTATCACTGGAGTTGTGATGAAAACAGTCTCTAAATAAAAAATTTCATATGAAATATGATTTCATTTCATATGAATTTGGTATTTGAATGATTGAATTTGATTTATTGATTCACCAATCACTGAATTTGATTCATATGAAATAAGATTTCATGTATAATCCTATTTACTGTTTTCATCATGACTCCAGTGATGCTACAAGTTCTATAGCCAGTTTTTAATGCCTAGTTACTTTTCACCCACCCTGTAGTCTGCAAGCACCACTATGAGCTTTGGTATATAAAGTAGCTGCAGTAGCTAGTCATGCTGTGCACCAGTTTGATTCAAGTTTATTACCACTTACACACATATGAAATGTTGTTTCTCACGGACCACAGTGCAGCATAGAACAGAAATTAAGGGCCTGTATAAAAAAACAAAATAATTATAGACTAAAACTAAAAAAACTGTAGCACATACAAGCACTGCAGAGGGCTAGGAGTGAACAACTTGAACAAGACCCAGTGGGTTTCCTCCTGTTGTAGCAAACTTGACATACTGGTGGAATTTTGGCAAAAACTGTTTTTACATTTGCATCATTGAGATCACCAGCAATGATAAAATATCTTGCTTTGCCTGTGTCTCCTAATTGCTCAGGGTAAACTGCTGCAAGAGCTACAGCAATGAACTTGTTTGATATTATGTATGACACTTCATGATCTATTCTGCATTAATGCTGCATCTAACAACTTCCCTCAATGTCACAGCCCGAGAAAACATTTATTATATTTCATAAGATTGAAATTATCATGCATTTCCAATGTATTTATTGAATTTTCAACATATAGATACATTCCTTAACCTGCATCCTCACCACTAAATACAGTGAAGTAGAGAAAGGAGAGAAGAATTGCTAAGAGTTAACAGGCTAGTTTCCAGAGCATTAACTGAAAAGCCTGAAAGCTTAAAGAGCAAACCTTGTGTACATTTTATAGATGAAACAAAAGTGCAGCATTAGTTCAGAAAGCATGTAGTGATACAGGTGCACTTAACAGATTTAACATGTCTTTTCCTTGGTTTTCTCTGGAGTTGTACACTCTGGCAAAACAGGACAGGAGGCAGGTGTGTCGTCTACAACAGACCGGTTAGTGTGATCACTGCCAGATAAACTTAGGAAAAGGTCATGCTCAAGGTCTGCCACAAATAATATCACTGCTTGAATCAAAGGAGGAGTCTGGCACTTTGAGTTAACTGGGAGCATATTTGTCTATAATATGTCTAATAGGTACTTTAATATTAGCACAGTTGGGTAGTATTCAGACAGAGGGTTGTAAAAGCTGGTACACATGAAGCAGGCTGTGACTACATCCTTGTGTCAGTGTAGTTTTTTTTAGCTTTTTGTAGCTGGCTGGACAGTCACAAGGTGTTTTGTCTGTGCAGCACACAATTTAGCTGTAGCTTTGGCTACACCTCCTAACTGCTTCTCTAAGTGTCTTGAAGTGGTGCTTCACAAACAATGAAAATAAATGTGCAAGTGCTTGTAAAGAATCCTCTGTCTGAATGCTCCCTGAGGCTAGTTAGTTGGCTTGAGTCTTATCTCCACCAAAGCCTCCTCTTAGTTCTGTCCACAGTGTAGACATACAATGTTTCCTGTTTTTTGATCACATGCAAAAGACCTCCTTTCTTTTAAACACTCTGGCAATAGCAGTAACCCTATTACTTCATGTACTCCACTGCTATGACTACAGTTAACCAGATTTTAGCCCATCTTCACTGTTTATCTTTCAAGTATATAAAGTGTTGGGGATCTTAGGTTTAGTGATTCAGGGCACATTATTTACCTGTAATTGTACTTTTCTATCAAGTAGAGTGATAAAGCTATTTGTGCTTCACTGTGGGATGTACTCACTCCCTGCTTGTTGTCTCTCGGGTGCCAAGATATTGATCTGAACCCTGAGACCTCCTGACAGAATACACAGCCAGGAGGTACAGCTCTCTGGTTTCTGTGGAGCCTAGAAGCCTTGTATTGTCCGTTAGACTCCTGAGGGACTGGTGGGTAATGTTATCCTTCATATTGTAATACGGATGTGGTCCACACTGAGATTAGAAGAGTTAAAATTGAAATAGTTTTTTAAGGACAACATCAGCAAATAAGTAAAAAGGGCAGGGATGGTTTATGCTAGCATACACCTAATATTAGGAAATGTCTTGATTAGGTTTGGATTAAACAATCTCACCATAGCAGTAACTGAGTTCGAGTCCCATCAGCAGGTAGCATGTTCCATGTTGTCATGAAAATTTAGATATGCAAATCACCATTATTTCAGAGCAAAACAGCTATAAAATGGTTGTGAGTCTGTTGCTTAACCATTGCTTTCAAGGTCTAGAGTAAACTTCAAAACTCAGTACTTTAAATTTTCTGAAAACTGTGGTCATGGTCAAATTTACAGTATATAGGAAGAACCTTGTTATGGGAAAAATAAAACGTATGGTGCTGGTTATGACTGAAATTAGGAGTTCACTACTTAGACTAATAGAAGCAAACTGATAAATCAACCTTTTATTGAATGGGTTTTCCTTTGGGGGAACATGTCAATTGTAGCTGTGCAGTTCAGATGTAATCGAATTTCTAAAATGTTTTTGTTAGTTTTTAATTTGCTTATGTTTTGTTGTAAATTTCTACTTATTTTCTTTCTTTTAATGGATGACAGATTTAAGCTTTTGTAAGTCCAGGTTTAGTGAAATGCCTACATTTGCAGTTTTCCAAGCTCAAAAATGAGTTGACTTACACTTTCTACTTCTGTGAAGATTATAATTAGCCATCCAAACCAATAGCCAGGCATCCTTTAGGGAAGGCTCCTTCCATTAAGGGAGGAAGTTATTCACCACCCATGGCACAGTGACAATTAATGGAAACCCAGGTTTTTACTTGTCAAAAGCCCTGCTGAGAATTCCATTCACTTATCATGTGAGAAGTGGTGTTAAACTAGTTTCATAATTCATGGTTCATTTTCCAACATGTGACTTTTTATCTCCAGAATGTATTAGAGAGATTTAAAAGCTAAATTACTTTTTTAATTCTAAATGATTTTCAACTGAAGAACAAGGGCTGATTTTTCTCAAAAGGATTCCTCCTTAACTTGGTGACAAAGGGAAAGCGTTGTGTATTCTTCAGAATATATATCTAATTAATAATCTAGTATTAAATGCATTGATAATTAGCAATATTGATCTGTATGAAAAAAAAAATACTGTGAAGTGTGTGTGAACAATGTTTGTTACTCAGCCAGGTGAAGACAACTTGTCCAGCTGCAGAAGGAGCAGCTGTTTGTGAGAACAGTGATGCTATTAGAGGTCAGTCTTTGTGGACTCTATGAATGAATGCTTCAGTAGCGCTCACACTCCACTGGTGGGTCTGTTTTAAATCCCCACTAAGGAGAATATATTTTATGCCCACTGACTGAGAGAGGTTCAATATTCTTTTTTCTTGTCAGGATTGTTAAGCAGTTCAGTGTAAACAGATTACTGCATTCATTCTCTCAACATTTGCAATCTCCTGCCAACCGGTCGAAGGTGTTGCAACATTTGCAGTCATGCAACTACTCAATTGTGATCTAATGTTGACGCGGGGGTAAAAGTAAACACACTTACAGTTGGATGGATGCTCACTGTAGTGTCTTGCTAAACACACAAACACGTGAACATCAACATTAAAACCTCAGGAAAATAATACAACACAATTCGATGTTGTCTAAAGCCATGCAGGTTTGTAGTGGTGAAATATGATGGCACCATTTAATCACGGCCTCTCTCATGCTATACTGTAGCTTAAACACTCTGTGTTTTACTTGTTGTAGTAAGTGAGGGAATTTTTCATAAGTTGCTTTCCACAACCTTCTGGTCTCTTGCATACTAATGCCGGTCGTCCCTCATGATCTCTTCTAGCAGCTGCTTTGGAAACAGACTTGAGGCTGATCAGCCAGAGGTAATTCATTCACAAAGGCTGTTTGTTAATGTTGTACAGCCATCTTGATGTTTATAACAATTGTGGGTTGGTGGGGGGTGGGGGGATTTGGGTAATAATTATCCTCTTGCCCTTTACCAAATGCCTGTAATTTTTTGCATCCTTAATTGTGTAATGCTGCAAAGATACAATTATTTCTTCTGGTTCACTAGATGCAGAAAGTACTGAAAGATAGGCTCCAGTAGTTTGGTTTCATCGGGACCATTCGTAGCGTTAGAAAATAATCTCAATTAAGTGGAGCTGGATTCAACATAAATGGGTGTTCCTTCTTCAAAATGATGCCCAACTTCTGTGACCTGATGTTGAACTGCAGAACTTTCTGCACACATGAAAGAAAAAAAGCACAAATTACACAAGAAATGTTCTGGTTAGATTATAAAGCCTGAATGATTCATGCCAAGCAAATAGAACAAAATGCAAAACCTATTGAAATTAAACTGAATCAATTTCACTCAAAACACTGTTATATTTTTACTGTTTGACCTCTTTTTACTTGGTTGTTGATATAAACCAAATTATCAGTATTTTTAAATTACTGTTCTGAAAAAATGTTAGCTTCACTTTGATTGTGAATACAAAACAAATCATCATGGCTACATTAGAAATTTGCATGCCCTCCCCCAGTATCCTCCCTCGTCATGACAGTCTGATACAATTGTTGTGCTTCTGAACTGAGCTGTGTCTGCGTTGTGTTAAGAGCTAAGAAGAAATACAACCTGGAGTAGTGCGAAGGCGTGATCTCTCCCTGTCAGTCATGTCTGTGGGCGTACTAGTCACCTGATTAGTGTTTTTGTTATAGTTTCCTTATTGTACAGGGATCGACTTTGTCAGTGGTGTGACTACTGGCAGCAGTTTAACATGAAAAATGAAACAAAGCCAGTATATGATACAACATTCAAACTATTTTCTGCGTCTAATTCAAGTCCTTCGAGTCACTCTTCTCAGTATCAGAATCTGACTTATTCTGTTTTTGGAGTGTTTTTTTTTTTCCTTCCGAGTCTTCTGAGTCTGCGTATGGGCCAGGAATACTCAGCATCAGGGAAAATACTTTTATCTCTACTTCAAAATGTCAAACTCAAAGCAATTCGAGGTACATACCCATTCAGCCTTTGTAATATTGAACATCATTGAGAGGGAGAGAAAGGGGACTGTGTTAGAGGAATGAGAATCATGGTGAAGGAAGACAGAGCGGAGTGAGCATGTGTTTAAGAGAGCGACAGAGCCCGATAGAGGATAGAGTAAGGGGGTTGGCTAAGCAACCTTGGTGTAATTTGTCTTCATGCATCCAGCCCCTCGCAGCATCCTGCAGGCCCAGGCTATTTTCCCTGACAAGCTTGTTGCCTCCTGCACGGTAGTTGATTTACCTCTCACCGTGGCACCGACCAACATCCCATTCTGGGAGCAGAGCAGTGTAAATCAAAAGTCTGGACTTCACCGTTAATCACTAATTACAGGTTGGACAGTGAAGGTTGATCCTTCCCAGGAGGCTGTGTCCCTCAGCACTCAAATTAGACCAAAAAGAGGAGCCAAGGCCACTTCCTCCTTTGATAAATCTCTCACAGATGATGTGTTGGACTCAAATTGTTTGAGTCGGCTCCAACAGCTCCTGTCTCTCTCAGGACTTTCTCATTCAGGTCGGATACTAACCCTCGCTTCCCACTTGCCTCCCCTCCATCCTCGATCCAACAGCTAAAGCTATGAGGGAGCGTGCCTGGTCGTCTGTCTGCCCACTTTCTTTTTTAAATTTTCCCTATAACTTCACACATTTCTATCCCCCAGGGGTCAGCGGCAAATCAAATTTGTTTCTTGCAGCGTATTCCAAAAGCATTAAGATACAAGGGAGCTGTAATTGAACGGTTAGGGAGGACATTACTGAAGGAGATTTTTTTCAGTGAATCCACCTCAGCACCATGAATAGCACCAAGTGGCTGCAAGGTGTGTTGATCTGCTGATTATAGTGTTATCAGTGCCATGGGAGGAGGAGGATCATGGATTAGCCATGTGTGACTGATGGAAGAACCGCTTTCCGTAATTCTTCATTTTCTAAATCAGAACTGTGTTTACATTACAGTATGTGTCTACTTTTCCTGCTGTGCCGTTCTCCTTATCCCCCTATTTGTGCATTTATCTTGGTCATGTCTGAGTGTTTTTGTTCTTCTGTTTGGTTAGTAAACCCACAATTAAATTTAGCCCTACACTTTCTTGCACCTTTAAACTATTAATAGGACTTTTATTTATGCTTAAACCCATTTAAATCTACACCTGCAGCATTTTAGCAAATTGTTCAAAGTCTATCCATTCAGTTCACACTGAAAGCGAGACGTGAGCGACGCATTGTGCGTCTGTCAGCCGGACAGTGGCAGGGGGAAGAGTTTTCACCAGGTGGACGACTGGACAAAAATAGTTTTCATGTATGCTGTTTTTATGTCGCCTGTGGATTTATTGATTCTACTGAATACCATACCAGTAGAAACGGCAGAAACACTTTCAAAAAGGCTTTCAATGTGGATTAGCTGTTAGGAACAGCAAGTAACTTAATGCTATGTGTTAGGGCGATATGTTGTCATTCTCTGCTACAAATCCACGTTGTTGTTGCTTTAAAATCACAGCTAATGTCAGCAGCATGTCTGTAAGCCCGAACACAACCTTTTCATTATTAAACTATTCTGAATACATAGCTGAACCTGAACAAAGAAAAGTTGCTCCACTATAGTGGATTGGAATACACTTTTAATAAGGCCCTGCAACATAAAGGTTTTTTACCCAATAATCTTTTTACCTTATTATTTCTATTCTTTCTTCCCATGATGGCTCTCATATCACCAGTACTGACTGTTGTCATGTCTTTATTAGGGCTGCCCCCTCCCCCTAATAGTCGACTACTCGAGTCATTCAGTGCTGACACTGTCTGATACGTGGATGTACATTAAGGTCTCATCTATTTAGCAAATTGCAGAACAAGGAGAAAAAGAACAACAAAACCCACTAGGACAAACCACATAAAGATGAGATTTGAACTTTATTAGAAGTGGTTTTAAATATCATGGTCTACTTTTACAAGAGAAAAGATTATGGAGCTGGTTTTTCAAGTCCGGTTAGTTTACCCATCTCAGTTAAAGTGCAACGCACAGCCATTAACATGGCATGGATCCATCCGAATGGGACTAGGAAGCTAACATCAATGCGTGTGGAAAAATTTTTCAATGAGGAATTATAAATCAGAAGAATCATTAGCAGTGCAACCTGGCACACATCAAACACTCAATAACAACATGGTAACTGATGGGAGAAGCTTAAACTTGTTAGTAAACTAGGCTATAACCATGTCTCCATGTCTCAGAAAAAAAACTGCCCATAAGAGCATTGTTTCAACAGAAATACGAGCATGCTGCCTGTCTCGTTATTCCAACAAATCCATATGGCAACCCGATATTATCTATCACTTTAAATAGGACAAAATTTCTTGCATCATCTGCAGCTGTCTTCTGTTGATTTTTAAATGCTCAGAAATATGCTCCTGTCACACTTTTGCATTTAAATACCAAAGTTAATGTTGTCAAAATTCATGCCGTTTGATTTTCTGACTATATAAGAAAGAAAAAGAAGGAGCAGTCACACTGAAGAGCCAACTGACAAAATCCTTAATCAGGTACAGCCCTAGTCTTTATTACTTACAAACACGTCTTGACTGATCAAATGTGTTCCATCAGAACACATCAAGTCCACAGGGGAAACATTTCAGGTGCTTTATCAAGTTGGTTACTGCTTTTCATATGCCATTTAAACCCTTCCTTTTCTAGATCAATACAAGTGATGGGTTCTGTATGCAGGCCATTACAAGACATTTTATCATCACCTAATGAAAGAGACTGAGTAATGAATGAATCAAACACTTTTGTTTGTTTGTTTCCCTAGAAATGAAAGCCTGATGGCTCATTAGTGGGTGTTTGAACCTGCTTTCCTGCTTCCTCCTGTGCATGTGTTTGTTCTTGACATGATTTGGTACTGTATGCATAGCAAGATTAAACTGTTTAAACATTTTTCTTTTAAATTCATTCTGCAATTAAAAACAAAGTGCATCACCCAGAATGATTGACAATAGAGTTTAAATGGCAGTTATATAAAGATTACATACAGGTACATTATTCAAAACTGTTCATTTTGCAATAAACATGACAGTGAATAATGCAGCAAAAACACCTGTAATGATTACTATAACCTGATGCAACGGCTTGGCAATATACACTGGAGCTGATAATGTTCAATTTTTGTCAACGCTGTCACAGAGTTGGCTCAGTTCTGTGTCCACAGAGCGGTGAGCAAAGTTAAACAAAAATAGCTTCATATTTGACTATAACAAGATGTTTCTGGCATTATGGCTTTATATAACAATGACGATATCTTATAACATAGCTTACAGATTTATTTAAAAAACTTTCTCAAATAAAATTACCAGCTTGAGTAAACTGCTTTCCACCTAGTTGTTAGGTTCCCATGCAGCCAATAGGTTCCTGCAGAAAGAGCTAAATGAGAGTTTACAGCTTTGCTTCTGTTTATGGAAAGTGAAGAGAAAATATGAAAATTAGAAAATGCAAATGAGCTGTTGATAATGTGCCCCGCTGAAGTTTGCAAAAAATAAAGTGGTAAAATATTTGTGCTACAAATATTTGTGTTTTTAAATGTTTTGTTATACATTGTTATGTTTTTTACTTGTTAATCAAATCAAAACAAGTAGGTAAGCTTCTTGAACACAACACAACACAACACCAGGACTCGCTACAGCCTGACAAATCACAGAGCTGAATCAACTGTCTAAAAGTATAATTATCTAAACTTACACTCCACTCAAAAGAAACTGCTGTTATTAATCCTCTAATTTTTGATGTAATCCTGGCAGTGATTTGCCCAGGCTTAAGTAGGGTTTCATAGGGCCAAATGAGAGATTAGAAGTCTTAACACTGGGCTCCCCACTAAAAAGAAGTACGAATTGTCTTTTGGCCTGGACCTGACAAGGTAGGCAAGTTCACAATTCAGAGACACAACAAGTGGTCCAAACAGTAAATGAGTGAGAAGGTTAAAAAAAACAAAAAAAAAACAGGAGCCATTGGTACAGGGCCAATGGACTCGGGCTGTAATTGAAGGTCCTCTCATCCTTATTCTCTGGGCTGTCACTGTCTGCTGGACCTGCTCTTTCATTTGGTTTTGTATTTCATGCCCTTAGGAGCAGAACAAATTGAGTCTCTGTTTCCTTTTGCTTCATCGCTCATTACCCAAGAAAGATTAAAAGGCATTCTCTCATAGGCCACGTTACATAATGCCACCAAAGAATGGATGAGCGTAGATTGTGTCATCAAAATACTGGACACACAAAAACTGTTAACAACCCCAGCCACGCTAACCTCACACCAGCCCATCCTGGCTTTTCTCTGTGGCAGTATTTGTTCTCAGAATTGGGTAAAAATTAACTGTTGAGAACACAACCACTGCTCATCACCAGAAACATACCTGGAAAAACTCCCAGTTATTGCAGGAATACTGAAGTGAGCAAAGCACAGACTCTGATCGAGGTCTAAGGGCTGTGTTTTCATGTGGAACCTCTCCTGGCAGTGCAATTTTTTTTTTCATGTTACTTTCATCAGAAAGGATGCACTCCTGGGCTTTTACAACAGTGTGGAAAGCCTAGCCTGTTTTAACGTCTCAGAACACTGAGCATGTTAAAAATATTTCAACTTCAAGCTACAAATCAGTGCGTTTCTGATGCGATTTCAGCAGAGCAGCAGCACTGGTGTCTGTTTTGTTCACATAATGGTGGACACTGGGTCCTCGGATAGACTGATAGAGAAAGTAGAACCTCCATTATAGTATTATCGCATAAATTATGCAAAGTATTTACACAGCATTAAACTTAATTCCTTCTCATTACTTTGCAAATTGCAATAATTGTGCTGCCTCGGTGCATCTGTAACTACAATAACATCTGGCTCTACAGCATAGTAGCAGCTAATTGAGACAGTCTATTTTGATTCTTGTTTTCTGGTTTCATTTAGAGAAAAATGTGAGCAAAACATATTTATTTTGCATTGTGAAGTATCTCCGTTGGTCTGTCTAATGTTGTCACTTTTGTCAACAGATGTGTACTTGCTCACGCTGCCAGATGATCAGAAAGTGAGCACCACTACAGTGACCGTTGGCCAGAGCACCGTGCTAACTTGTGCCATCACAGGGGAACAGAAGCCTCACATACTGTGGAAGAGAAACCACCAATATCTGAACTCCTTGAATCTGGAAGACATTAATGTAAGAACCATCTGTCAACTCCTCCTCAGGTTTATTGTTTCGAGATGAAAAGATGGGTAGACGTGTAGCTCCAGTAGTAGACTTATAGATGCCTATACTGATACTGTAGGTAGATACATAGTGAGATTAATAGTTGAAACACATGCAGTGAACTCATCTGATTATTGCGTTTTGACATTGTGAAGCATCATCAGTTATTAACAACATCTTTCAGAATCCTTTTGCAGCAGCTGTAAATTTCTGATAATTTTATCCTGTATGTCTGTCTTGTCACATTTCAGCCTTATATTTTTGGCAGTGGCTCAGAATGTCAGCACATTTTATTTGAATGCTGGCACTGGCTTTGTATGGTAGGTCTGACAGTAATCCAGCTTGTCAGTTTATGTGCTTGGTGACTGTGTGTAGAGACTGCTGGGAGGGACAGTGATTCCAGACAAAGAAAAAAGATGAAGGGGGATTCCAGAGGGGTTCAGTCCTAGAGGAAGGACCTACTTTAACAACTTGCATGGGTGTGTTTGTGTGTAGATCTACATTCACTGCTCCAGATAGCTCTTTATGCCACTTTCATCCACATCAAAAGTTAAGTGGCGAGGTACAGAAAGGAGCTCCTTTGGCTTATTCCTTTCCTCTTGGTGTCAGAGCTGACCGAGATGAGTGTGATACTGCTATGCATAATTAAGTCAACACTGTCATAGTAGATAAAAGGAAACCCAGTGAAGCCACTAATGTAACATTAAATGTTGATGGCCCTTAAAATGAGAAAGAGGCGCCCAGCTGTCGCCAGTCATCCTTGGCATCATCAACTGGCTGTAAACTGGCCGCTGCTTCTGGTTGTTGGTGATGTGTGATTCTCCTAAAAAGCAGCACCATGAAATCAACAGCTTTTCCATTGTCATTTTCTGTAATATGCTATGACTGCTTTTGAGCAATACATAGTCAAAAAAGATGTACGCAACAAAGAAGAAGTGTCAGATTAGTTTTTGAAAATGCTTTGAATTACAGGGAGAAGAAATGAGAGGTGCTAGGTGTTGTAAGGTCAGTGCAGGCTTTGATCTATTGTTCTTTTTTCCCCAAAAAACAGTTTTCCTTATTCCTTTGTCTGCAGATTGAGTAGAACTAGTTTTTGTTTCATCTCCTGCTATTGCCTGAAGACGCACAGCAGAGTTCAGTGCCCCGTCCAGAGATGGCCTTTGTCTGTGCTTCACACACAGTCATCAGTTTCCCATGGTGACATGTCAGGCACAGGTGTATTTTCAGATGAAATGTCAGATCAGGGATGAAAGCTTTTGCTGTCAAATGTTGTTTACTGCAGCCATTGTAGTAACGAGAGCTTTGTCTGAAGTTCATCAGTAGTGGGAATGATGACAGAATATAGAAAAATGACCTGATATTCTTTAATATTTTTGGACATTGCTGTGCTTTTGTGTCAGAACTTCATAAAATGTCTTTTTTCACTTTGTAGGACTTCATTTTTCCCCCTTCATCTTTGAGACAATGCAGTTCAGTCGTCTGTGCTTGGTTTTTTTGTGGTTTGAAACCATCATATTCTGAAGAAAGCAAGAACATTTGATTTCAGTCACAGATTTTTAAACCATAGCTAGAACTGAGCTGAACGAAGCATGCACTTGCAGTTTGCATTTTAATTATCTGTGAACCACTTTGGGACCAGTAGGATCTAAATTCCCTGCATTTAATGTTGTTGCATAAAATTACACTTCATCTGCCTCCATGGAACATGCAGCATGTTGGTTGATGCCAGGCAGCTGAAGTGAGACCGAGTTAAACTACTGCAGGGACTAATTTCTCTCTTCAGACATTGTTGTACTTTGACCCTCGGGGTCTGTGGTTGTCAGCTTTGATTTTTTTGTTGGTGTCTAACAAAGCCTGAGTTTACAGCCTCTGTTACTACCTCCAGAGCAGTCGCACTAACACTGGACACCACCAGCAAGTATATAAACTTGAGCACTAACAGTCTCGTGTGGCTCATCAGAAAATTGTGTGCAAACCACACTACACCAAGAAAAATGAGCAGTTCACTGACAGCTTAATCCAGATTTATTTTTGGCTCTTGGACTTCCAGTCAATCACTGTTGTCCCTTCTTGAGAGGAGAATGGATTTTGTCTGCACCTGGTATCCACAGAGCCATTCTAAATTGCCTTACAGGCAATTTCTGTATAACTGTTGTTGTGTGTGGTTGTTCTGTATAACTCCTGTTAATATTTGTGAGCATCCACTGCCAGCCTTAATTAGAGTCATAGTCCTGTGCATGCATATCGGTGCAGTCTAATCTCACAGGCCTTCTAAAATAATTTGGTTATTTTAGAATTATTTGAATTATACTTCAGAGTTGGACTGTGCATTAATCCCAGCAGTGGGCTTGTATGCAAGAATTCAACAGAGCCTATCTAAATTTTGACAAAGCAGCTTACTGTAATTCCATGACGTTTATAGCTGCTGGCTATTGCATCATCACCCAAGGTTGTCAGTATTTTAGTCCTCCCTGATTGGCTGAACAAAAGACACAGTCACGTACACAGTCATGTGTGTGTACACACAGTATACACACACATGGGTTTCTCATGTTTATTTCTATTTGTACTGGAACAACAACATGAGAAACCCACAGAGAGGTGGTGCATTATCTGACAGAAAGACTTGGGGTTTATGGGCATTTGATGATTTGTAAATCTTATAAAGGGGTGGAAATCCAACAATATGAAAGTGTACAGGGGAAAATGGTGACGTTTGTACAAAATATTCATCAGAAATTTTGATCAATATGTCCTTGTGAACTTAGAAGGTCACAGTAAAATATATATTTACTTTAGCACCAAAATCTTTTAATTTAATCATGAAAAACAGATTTGTTAAAAATAGAAACCATGTTTTGAAGAAGGACTGTAGCTTCAACACAAATCAATACAACACAGGAAGCAGCACAGTCTGAGCTGAACCTTCCTTCTTCTCCTTTCTTATCTCTGCGTCCTATGCTGGTGGTTTTCACATTCTCTGTATCTACATACATAGTGGAGATGTTCCATGTGTAACATTAGACGTGTGATTATTTATAATGCCTACCTTCTGCTTTGATCAGTCATTTCCTGCGATACAATCTGTATTCTTCACGCACTGTTTCTGGATTATATTGCAGGTAACATAAATCTTACTGAATCACAATGGCCTGTTTTATTATATCTCCATCTTTTATCAAGATGGGTTTTTGGTTGAATTAATCATGTGGTGTGGGAGCCCACGACCACACTCTGTGTACTCATCTACGTACACTACTCTTATATTATCCGGAGATTATCACCTACACTTACTGTATTTAGTTTATGGTAGGGCTGCAACTAAAAACTATTTTATTATCACTTAATCTGCTGATTATTTTGTTCATTATTCTTTTGGCTTATAAAACATCATAAGACAGTGAAAAATGCTCTTTGCAGCTTCGGGAGGAGCAAGGCCATGTGATTAAAATGGTTTGTTTGCATGACCATGAGTATAAAAACTCAACTCAGCTTTAGGAACAGAAAAATGCAACACATTTTCATATTTGAGAAACTGAAACCAGTGCATTTTTGCAATATATAAAAAAAATTGGCTAATTGTTGCAGCTGCTTCAACATCATATGATTAATTTCTGACAATAAAACCAACAATGGTGCCACTTGGTTGCTTTACATGCCATTTATAATGGCTTAATCTTGTGATGGAACTAAAACTAAATTTTTCATCTGTTTTCATCTCCACAGATCCCGTCCCAGGTAGGTTTTTTTTTTTGTTTTGGATCAATAAACTGACATTACTTCACTCTTTTCTCATTCCATTCTCAAAAAGCCCACAAAGCTAGTGCATGCCTGCAACAGATGCGTGATGCCATAATCCAAAGTATAAACTATAAAATGCAGATGACAGGTTGTAGATGTCGACATTATGTTCCTTTACTGGAAAATGATTTTTCAGCAACTGCATCATTGTCGTTCTTGCATCGTCATGGGTAAATTAATGGTTAAAGGTTACATTTTAAAGGTTAAACCAGTTTTTCTTTTGTGAAAATCAAAACAAAGATGCAAAAAATATGACTAAATGAGAACTGAAATTTGGCCTTAGCAGCTGAAAGCTAATTTTGCATGCCTTTTGGATTCATTTTTTGAACATTTTAAAAGGCTAATTCACCCAGATTACAACAAACGTTTCCTCACCTACCGTACCTCTGGTGGTGAGCAGCTAGTCTGGGTTTTATGCAAGATTTTGAGACATTTGTCTGAGATTTCTGTCTCTATCCCAAAACAAAAACATGAGGGGAATGTAGTTTGTGATTGTCACCGTATCAGACCAGTTTAACTCCTAAGACAGTATCCCTTTTCAGAATTTGAACCTGGACAGGGAGGACTCTGGAGTCTGGTTTTGGAAAAACGCATGCTGGTGAAATTTTTTAAATGCCATTTTTACTGCTATAACCACCACAGATTTAATTCCATTCACTTCCGTTGTTTTGAGGCAGTGACAGAATTTTATTAGCAGTAACCTCAAAAAATTGACATTAATCCTAAACTATCTGCATAGCTGGAAACTACCAGAGGTACATAAATGTCTTCTTATAATTTGGTCAAAATGCCTATTTTTTTTGCCGTGCTGCATCAGAATTCTTGTTAGGAAACATGTTTCTCTCACCTTTTGTACACACTGGAGGGTAATTTCACTCACCATATTATATTCCTCTGATAAAGTTTCATAGGGCCAATTGGGAACTTCCTCAAAGGCCATTTTATGAAATGCCTTGTCACTGCCATAGGTTAGCTGTCCAATAAGATGGCTCTTAGTGTCCTTTCGGAGGTGACCTGGCACTGACAGCTTTATTAATTATAGTTTCTTGAGGGCTATGGACTATTTGTAAATCCACCTCTACCTGCCCTTGTCTCCCTTCCTTTGAGTCATTGTACCTTGGCCTGCTTTATCTGTAGAGAGCTGGGTGCTAGGTGCTGCTGATAGCTGAGGCGAGGTCGAGGAATCATGTCGACAGCCGCCGCCATGGCTCGTTCCACCTCTCTGAGTTTCATTTCTCCCCCCATTCATTTTTCATTTAAGAAGGTGACACAATATGCTCTGAGCCCAAGGGGCCAAACGCACCATCGATTTCCCCTCACATTGTGAAGTTCTGATGCTTCACTTAGCCTGAGCTGCTACTGAGCTCGTAGGTTAGATCGGAGCACACTGAGATGAACTGATAAATACACTGTATGCCTGTAAACACGATGGCCGATTCTCCTCACTTGTCTGTCGACATTTAGGGGGAAGCGGAAAGCCGTGATATAAACAGCAAAAATGTGATCCAAGTATTAAAAGCTGTTTAATTAGAAAGGGGCCTTTTCTTGTTATGGGCTCTTTTGAACGAGGATGGGTAATTAGGACTTACTCTTTTTTAACTAAAGAATGCAATGTTCTTTTATAGGAAAGGAGGAGCATGGGGACAGACTCGTGGGCATTCTTAAGAATGTCAATGTCAGAATCAGCTTTATGGTGTGTCGGACACATGAGGAATTTGACTCTGGTACAGCGGCTCTCAATGTGCATTAGGAAAGAGAAAAAAAAATAACAGTAAAAGTACATTTTTTAATGCACGGCAGCAATCAGGAACGAACACGTTTTGGCACGTGGCCTTCATCAAGTCAGTAGCATCTTAAGAAAATCCTGATGAAGGCTGATGCACATTGTCTTCTGAAAATTCATGGTGCATAGAAAAGTGATGAAACCTGCTGTTGTGAGCACAGACAGGTCTTTTGTTGCTAAGTAATCCCTGAAGTTTTAAAATATAACATTTTGATTTAGTTAATGTGCTAAAATGAGTATTTTAATTAAATCTAGACAGTTTTTCTTCAAATTGAGACTTGAATATAGTTCTGATCTGAGATGTAAGACATTAAAAAAGTACTAAAAGGGAAGAGTGAGACATCTATCAATCTTCTTAGAAGTATTTGCTTGTACACCCAGAGCAGGATAAGACATTATATATATCATTACAATGTAGTGTCTGACTTTTTATTGCACCATTGTCTTAACAAGGTAGAAGACTTTCCCTCTTCGCCAGACAGGATTCATCATACACCTCATTAGTTTCAGGGGGCTTCTGTCTGTGCTAGAACTTGAATTTATTCTTCCTTGTGCGGCACCATTTTTGTGTTCACTGGCTAAACAGTCACAACCAAGCATTTCAAAAGGCTCTACACAAGTTCACATTAAGGATAGGGTTTGGCTTAATTACAGCTTTAGTTTTGCCTTAAATATTCCACATGAGAATTAAAGTGGAATGTGTTTTGTGTATTCGTGGGGCGTGCGTGTTAACTGAAGGGTAACAACTCATGTTTTGGCCTTTTCAGGGACAGTGACATTTGAAATGAACAGCAGAAGTTATCTTGATTGACTGTGTGTCTGCAGCCACTATATTTCCGTTATTTCCTAACGCTGGGTAATTTCTGCGCTCATCAATTATAGCCTCAGCCCCTTTCCATCAGATCACTTGCCTCAGATTGGAAAAATGACATGTGCAAGAAAACAATTTTTCTTAACTGTGACTGTGACAGTTATTTTCTGAAGCGCCAAATGGCTTCAACTTTTGACTTGGATTGATGGACACTGGTCCACAATGTGCCTTTTCAAATTATTGTTATAGTTCCCATTTCCTACGCTATGAAGCATGTTTATCCTCCTGTCTGCACTCTATAGGCTTCTTGCATTCCCATTGAAACAATTCATTTCCAGCTCTAAACACCTCCAACCATCACTGCTGCTTCTGGATTGCCAGTAGGTTCTTTAAATTATCAAACCTCTCTTTTCTCTTTCTCTGGTAGGACTTTGGGGATGATGGGTCACTGTACATTACCAAGGTGACCACTACTCACATGGGCAACTATACCTGTCATGCTGATGGCTATGAGAAACTCTTTCAGACTCACACCCTCCAAGTGAATGGTAAGAGCCAAATACTGTTCATGCAACAACACACTTTTTATTAAAGTCATTTTACCCTCAGCCACTGTTATAGGTGCCTACTTAGCAAGACCCAGTCTCTTTCCACTTTTAAAATTATCTTTGTAGAGTAAACTATTGGTATTTTTTGGAATCCATCAGCTACTATGGCAAGCAGATGGGAGATTTAGATTCTCATTCAGAATAAAGACAAACATTTGCTCTTGTTGAAATGTTTTACTGAATTTTGTGCTTGCAAAGTGATCATCGGTCTCCTGTTATTGCTTAAAAGGATTTATTCAAACAGCGTTTGTAGTACAGATAAATCTTTAAAGTGGTAATCTAAATTGTTTTGGTAACATCTGTGAGTGTACACAATCATTGCTATAGCACTGCATGTTTTAGCTAGGATTTTTCTTTTTTTTGATAATGTGAGTTTCTACAATCTGATCTGTGATAGCTTTATTAAGATACCAAATTTACAACAGTTGCTGAGTCTGATTACTATTTGTACATGGGTAGAGGTGGTACCAATATAGCATCAATACAATACATTGGCTAGAACTAGAAATGAGCCAAACTTTTCACAGATCTGATATAAAGTAGGTAAAGGCAGTAGTTTGTTCTATAAGCCAATAGTATAAATCCACTTTTAGGGAATTCAGTTGGGGTGCTAGTTTAAGCATTTTTTTTTCCCAGAGACCCAGTGGTCCTTTCCAAAAGGGTCCCTCCGAGCAGTACTTTCAAAATTAGTATCTATATGAGTGGTTGTGGAGGGCATTTAATAGAGCCACTACAAATAAGTGGGTAAGCTGTGTGATGCCTCTCTTAGGAAGCAGTCATCAGAATAACTAGTGCAACAACACATATGATGTGGGTGTCTGAGTTACTGACACAAATGCATAACAGAACAGTGTTACTGCTGCAAAAATAAATGCATCACAATGTGACAGGTTGTTGGTGTAGACAGAGCTCAGTGTCAGTGACACAACTTACTGCATGTGTACATCTGTTTTGGGGTAGTGCAGTATTGTGAAGGTAAGGTCAGAGCGGCACCAGTTTCTACTGAAGTGGCTACAATCAATATTTGAAATATATTAAATGACAGTGTGAAAGATGTCAATTACAGTGTATTATCATCACCCAAATCTGCAGCTCCTTTTGGGTTTTGGAGCTTCATGGTGCATTTCAGCTGTTCATTTAGCTCTTCATCTGTAGATTTACTGTTTTAGTTCATTCTCACTATTTTCATAGCATCATTTTCAGCTTCAGCAGCTGGTGTTTCAGCAAAAAAGTTCTGAAAACCCATTATCACTACCTACACAGTACCAAACTGGAGATGAAATTTGTGCCTAGCTAGTGTCCAATATTTCCCTTCAGATTTGGTAGAGACCAAACACATCGCTAAAAGAAGGTGAATACTGGACCTACATTCAACAGAAATGTGCCTTCATGTAAATCATGGTGTTTGCTCCATAACGTTTGCTATCATGTTTGCCAAATCAGCCTAAAGATGGTGACAGGTCAGTGCTGTGTTCACCCCTTCCACCATTTCCAAGTATCCAAACAAAACAAAACAAAAAGCATTTCAATTTTTTTTAATCTTTTCCACATCAATTAAAGCCCAAACAAGTGATGAATTTAAAAACATCTACTGTTCTTTTCTATGCTCTGGTAGACTTTCAGGGCATAGCTGACCTTTGTCCAACTTTGACTGACAGTTGCAGTCAACCAAGAAACAGTGCTGTGTTCATGCATCTTATATTTGACAATGGATACGTTATTATTCTAGCAGTTTAGCACCACATTGTTTCTTTGTTTAAATGTTACCCTACCAGACTACAAACTTTGTCCAATTTGTATTTCTTACATCACACCCTTTTTAATGCTGAGAGCATTCCACTTTCATGGGACCGAAGGCCAGTTTGACCATACCCTTAAGTATGCACTGATACCACAAGATGCTATAGTTCACTTCTTGCTAATTGGTTTGGGAAAGTCTTCAGTGTGGTGAACTGACCATGTGAATGCTGAAAGAGACAATATGGAGAGGGCAAAGGTGATGTGATTGAGCTTGTGTAATGAACCTGTTTTCGTCCATACTGATTCTAATGAGCTGAATGTGAATAAATCTGAATGTGTCAATGTAGAAAACCCAACATCATTACATTTGACAGACAGTTAGTTCATTATCATTCTTCTGAATGATTACTCCAAGTTTAATTTGTAGTGATATACAGGTCTTATTATACCAAGTATTGTGTTTATGGAAACAGAATCTCCAGATGACCTTTTTACTGTGGACTATGAATTTAACATTCTGAGTTTTGTTGAAGTCCTCGAGGACCTGCTGCCCTGATGTGACTGCTGGGGTTTCCTAAAACTCAAATAAACAGCTGAAAGAGAGGGTAATTCTGAGAAACTGGGTTCACAGTGCTAATCCATCACTTTGCAGTCATAAAAGATTGTCAAGATGTATACTTTTTAGAGTTATATTCAGATGAGCTGGTGGAAATTAAACTGGAAGTACTACTGGAAGAGCTTTTTCTCCCTGTGTGAGGTTTCTGTATTTGTGAGCTTGTGCGGTGGATCATTAAGGAGCTTTGGACTTTGATCCACACTTTCACTTATGTAATGCTAAAGGACCCCCCACAAACTGGATTTTATATTAGACTTACTGACAAACTTGGCATTTTCTGCCTCATCTTGATGAATACACTGTAATGCTCCCGCATCTTCAGTGTAAACTTCACAATGTTCTTCAAGATATTGTGATGATTTGCTTTGGTCTGTTGTCTGCTTCTTTATCTGTAACCTTTTCTTTGTGCAGTGACCCCACATTACCCACAGGAATCAATAACATTGCATCTAATTTGTACTCTGGCTGAAACATTTGTTCACTCTCCCAGATACTTTAGCAGAAAACAAATCATTGTTTGAGGTAAATTAATGAAAGCCTCTCTTGAATTGTCACATACATCAACCAGTTCTGCTGCTGTAAAAATAAATGTAGTTGTACCCCCTGGAAAACTGAATCCATCTTGAAACCATAATATTAGTATTTGTGAATGTAACAACATGCATCCTAATGCTGTTTACTTTGCCTGGCAGCAACACATTTTATCCTAATGGGCAGTTATCAAGCCCTGGAATGTCATATGCTCATGTTTCATGAAAGACATGTTCAAAATCTGACCTGCACCCATATGTGTTGGACACCTGGGTAAAGACAGAGAGTTTCCAATGGCTCAACACTTGGGGGGTATAAAAATACAGCAGAGGTTCTTACACTCCTAATGTTTACCTGGTTTTTATTTAATATGATTGTGATTTGCATGTGTACACATTTAGGCGATTTTATAGAATTTTTTCCTTCTACATAAATTTTGACATCTGTTTCTTTTAATAAAATAAGACATTCTTAACCCAGAGCATCTCAATATCTTGCTTCTGTAGAACTCTTTGTAATTATATTGGTAACTGATGAGTTGTTAATATCATAGCCTTAGTTATATCTACTACACAGCAACGTCTGAGGGAGAAAAGGAATATTTCTTAGTCTGGTTTCTTCATCTTTGCTCTCAAATGTTTTGGGTACCAGTTTCTCTATGAACTGAATGTGCTTAATTTTAGTTGTATTATCTAGAATCTTTGCCGTAAATATTTATCAAATAAACAGCACACATGGCAATGAAGAGAATAAGCGCAAACAGAAAATGACAGAGGTTTATTATGCTTCTTAAGTTCTGTCCAAGATTTTTCTTTCTTTTTAATGCCACAGCAGTTTTGCTGTTTTTACTTTACAGTGGTTTTACCAATGAAAGACCATTTCTTCACCAGGCCTGTGATGCTTTCGGGTAATGTACCGAATTCAGACTTTGGACAAAACTGTTGTCCAAGCAGGATTTCTCCCACACTCAGGCTCAGGTGAGAGAGTAGTCACGGACAAAAGAAGCTTTCATCATAGTGTGTGTCTGTGGATGTCAGGATGTTTGTGTACAGTATGTCACTGTGCTGTATGAGTGAGTGTTTGTATAGATACAGAGGGCACAGAATTGTGTTATTTTGAGTGTGTATTGTTTGTGTGGACCTGGTCAGTTCAATTTATTTTATTTATATAGCACCAAATCACAGCTAAATTCATTTCAATGCACTTTACATAGTAAGGTTATAACCTTCTTACAGTATTATAGAAAAACAATCCAACAAATCTTCCCTGAGCAAGAACTTCAATGGAAAAAACCTCAGACAGACCCCAGGTCTTGGTGGGCGGCCATCTGCCTTGATCGGCTGGGGTGAGTGGATAGAGGGGAAAGAAGAGAAAAGCATCAAGAAACTACAAACAAACAAACACTAGGACGGTTGATGTGGCCGGTGACTGCTCATCAGAAACGTAGAGCTCTGGAGCCAGGGAAACGAGCAGAAAGGTACAGGGAGAGAGAGAGGACACACTACAGGAGAGAGGAGACACACAGTTAGACATGCAATGGTGGCATATAAATGCATGGAGATTGAAAGGAGAGGAGAGGAGCTCAGAGCATCATGGGGCCCCCCAGCAGCCTAGGCCTATAGCAGCATAACCAAGGGAAGGCTCAGGGTCACCTGATCCAGCCCTAACTATAAGCTTTATCAAAAAGGAACATCTTAAGTCTAATCTTAAAGGTAGAGAGGGTGTCCGCCTCCCGAACTGAGACTGGGAGTTGGTTCCATAGGAGAGGAGCTTGATAGCTAAAGGCTCTGCCTCCCATTCTACTTCTGTGGACTCTAGGAACCACAAGTAAACCTGCACTCTGAGAGCGAAGTGCTCTGTTAAGATGATAAGGCTCTAAAAAAAAGCAGCATTTTGGATTAACTGGAGGCTTTTTAGGGAATTATTGGGACATCCTGATAGTAAAGAGTTACAGTAGTCCAGCCTGGAAGTAACAAATGCAATGGCCAGTTTTTCAGCATCACTTTGAGACAGGATGCTCCTGATTTTGACAATACTGAACAGGTGAAAGAAGGCAGTTGTAGAGACTTGGTTTATGTCTGAGTGAAAGGACATGTCCTGGTCAGAAATATTTAGATTTTTTTTCCATTAGTTTTATATAATTTAGGTGGCCAGGGTACAGATGCAGTCTCTGTGGGATTTTGGGAGTTTTGTGAGGTGGATGGCTGCAACAAAACAGGGAGGTGTGTAGGTTCTAACAGCCCAGTGTGTATGACCATGTATTTTTTTTTAGCAACAGCTGTGAGTTCAATTTGATTGCAGAGCTGTAGCAAGTCTCCCAGGCTTAGTTGGAAATCTCCCACTAGAGTGATGGTGAAGTGGTCTCCTGTCGTGGTGTTTATGCGCCCTGTGCTCTTGTATGTATATATGTTTGTATGTATGTATGTGTGTGTATTTGCACACCTGCTCATCTTCTAGAGCGCCATGGCCAACGGGAACCCTGCTGAGTGATTGACGACTGGCTGGGGAGCTTTATGATGGAGCTGTCAGCCCTGCTGTGTCGCAGGCTCATGACAGTGGCTCTCCTGACACATTTCGGAATGCAGCTCCTCTCACATCTTGTCTGGATCCAGGTTGGAGTGGAAAAATAGACCAATTGGCTCATTACTTTTATTTTCATAACTGTAAGGGCAAAGGAAATGGTGATTTGCATGCAGGAATTTAGCATGCACATGCACATTTGTAGAGCGTGTGAGTGAGGAATTTTTAAAAGGCAGAATACCCACTTTCCTGTTTATTGTAAAGGCGGGCTTCATGGATCTCTGTAGCTAAAGAGGGATTTGGGGACCTGATGAAACATGCAGATCTACCGTGAGAAGAAAGATGTCTGAGCAAAATACTGGATCTTAACAGCACTTTTTGAAAAACAGTCAATACATTCATGTTATGTTGTGGAACAGCCTTCTGTTACAGTCTCACTTGTTGAGGGGTTTGTTGAAGGCAGGTCATGGATTAGGAGTAGGACTTTCAAAGACATTTTTACTTCAGCCATCAAAAGGTCTTTGTCGTACTTAAGTGCTTTAATATGAATGTTTCATATTTAATCTGTGCAGTTGCAATTTTGGATGTAAGCATTTTGTGGTTTAGTTTTATGTTTTATGTAATGTCTCTGACTTGTTTTACTATATGAAAACATTTTAGGTTTTCATTTTATTTTAGTAGCTTCATCCATTAATAATGTTGTTGATTTGCTTTTAGGTGCTCCTGTTAGGTGTCAACAGAGCAGAATCCACATTCACAGATGTGATTTGGTACAGATTTTTACATTGGATGCCCTTCCTACGCTCCCGTTTTTTTTCATGGTTTTGGATCGGCATTAAGAGTGCATGGGCTTGTGCAGCGTCAGTGGCTGGGTGTGGTGCACTGGCTTGAAAGCAACCCGGGGCCACTCTGTGGTGGGTGAGAACGCTACGTCAGAACCACCACTGTGGTAGAGTTTCATCCATTTAAAGCCAAAAAACAAAACAAACAAAAAAAAAAAACACTCTGTGGAAGTAGTTGTTGTTAGCACCAGTGTTTATCCTAAACTAACATCAACTATCCCTATTCTCATGAGAATCTAGTTTTAACTTCATTAGGCTACATTAGGTATAATTTTCAGTTATTTTAATGCCACAGTGACATTTTATTTTGCATCCCTTCATAGTCTGCCAGACATTAGTTTTATTCAGTTTTCTAATTAATGTAAGTCAGTCTTTCATTCTAGTGGGTAATAATACTGTATATTTTAGGCTGTAAGAGGGTTGAGACATCTTCAGCAACACCGAGTGGCTTTCTCTGCCACATTCATAGTCATGGAGGAATTCACTGACCTGAGCTTTTCTGCCTTTAACTAGGGAATGACCTTTACTGAGCTCTTTGGGCAGTAAGTGGGAATTGCAGAAACTGTGATAGGCCTTGGTTCCTCCTACATTTCTCTGACAGCCATTCACTCCTCCTATGGCCCCGAGTAACAGCGGTGGACTGTGACTGACAGACAGCAGTCACATTTTCACAGTAGAAATAGGTAAGCTAGATATTCAGAGTGGATACCTGACGGAAAAATCTATACGATGTAATGCAATGCAAACTGTAGTTGCACAGCATTTAAGCAGCTTTTCAGGCTTAAAAATGAAGTGAGAAGTGATGAACTACATTGTTAAACATAATGAAAGGGAAAAATCTCATGGTAGAGAAGGTAACATTTATCCATTGATGTGTATCAATATTAATGCTTTTTTCCCACCAAAAGGTGTATTAGGGTGTCTGTGCAACATGCTATAAGGTCTCATCTTATCCTTTTAATAATTATTAGTTTACAAAGGTTGATTTGCTTTATCAGTGACTAGGAGCAGAATGTAGAACTATGTAGATCAAAAATGGTCAGATTTAAGAGTTGTCATTTCTTTTCTATAAACGTCTTTCAACATCCATAAGAACAACCTTTATAGTTGTCCATCTCATTCATTCTTGTAGTAATTTTTGTTATCTTTCACGAATCTAGCTAGTTAACTTGCTAGCTATGTCAGAGACTGTGTCTTCGTTCTCCAATAGCCACCAAAACGCATATTCAAATGGCTGAAAACTTAGCGGTGATTCGAAGGTTTGGAACCATGCTACATCTACATCCTCCATTCTGTGCATACACTCACGTTTAAACAATGTTTTTATGTTTACCAACATAGTTAATATGTAATTTTGTCATATTGAACTCGGGTTATTATCTGCATTGATTGGTACACATCAGGCTCCTCGTATCATAGATGTTGGATTTCATTAGAGCGATTATCTGCATTGAAGCCTCATTTGGATGTTTGAGGAAACCAGGCTGGGTTATTAAAGTCAGGCTCCTCTTATCATAGATGTTGGATTTCATTAGAGCCATGAAAGAAGAGTTAACTGCAACTTTTGCTCTGCCTTAGCAAACTTCTGTAAACCCATTCGCAGCAGTGATTAGACCTACACTTACCTGCTCTGTAATTACACCTTTACACTGCACCCACACCTCTGCTATAAGCTATCACACTCATGGATTGGTGCTTCAGCTCTGATTGGATCACATGCTGAGCCCTTCAGTACAAACCACACAGCAGTTCCATCTTCTCAAACACACAGGCAATTTACCCTAAAACGTGTATGAGATGAGATATGAGCTCAGTGTCATGGTGCTGTCCATTTTGTATTATTCTCAATAGGATCATAACATGTTTTTATACACTGTATTGGGCCCCAACAAAATACCACCCAAGTCATAAGTACATACCTTTGCCCTGCATTTTAGCACCTGTTTTCAGATTACAATGCATGAATGTTGGAATGTATACCATATTTTTTCAATATCAAAGTATATACAGAACATCTGTTCATGTAAAAGGAACGCACATAAAAATTCAGTTATAAACATTACCAACTTCAGCCTGCAAGTATTTCTATTTCCTTTTTTCCATCTCAAACAGAATCCGTATTAGCTGGTAGCTTAAACCACATAAAACCATCTGGGAAGCAGCTGGTGAAATTACATCCACGTCAGTTTTCTGTTTTCCCTCATCCTGTTCACCACTACTCTTCTCTACAGAGAAACCACTGAATGCATAGTACATTCATGCCAAGTCCTTGAATTAAGATACTATAGTCACCCCCCCCCAAATGTATGTTCTCAAAAAAATAAAATTCAGACTAATAAGCACATATTACAGCTATGAGAGTAGATTTATATTTATACTTCTCTTAAAAAGTTTTACATATACAGCAAAACACCCCTAGTCAATATCACTAAAATGTTAAGTAATTAAATTCCTGCACATTTAATATAATTGTATTCATTTTTGTGAAAGCCCAGGAAGATTGAAACCAGTTAATTTGAAAAGCAGAAATGTTTCGCTAATTAAATTATACTGAAAGGTCCATATTTTAGCACCAACTGCAAACGAAGAGCCACTGAGTCAGTGAGATTCTTTGTTTGTTTTAATATTTTATGTCTGCCTTTATTTTTGATGACATATTTGATCCTCCTGGACGTGGATGATAATTAGTGTTGCACAAAGAGATGTTCTGTCATTCTTCACATGAATTGTTTTCAGTTACTCTTTGCTGGAGGGTTCAACTTTAAAACACTCCACAGGTGTGTTGTTGATTCAAGGCAGGGGATGTACTTGACCAAGAAATTGTTTATACTTTTTTCTTCTTTTGAAAACACTTGTGTGAATTTTAGCAGTGTTTGGGATTACTGTGATGTTGGAAAACGCTTCTCATGCCAAGCTTCTTGAAACTGGGAGTCTTCTTTTCATTCAGTATATGGGATAGTGCTGATTGTGAAGCGTGGAAGAGGTGGTGTGCCAAGATGCCGCTGCTTGTGTAATGCGTCTTGGTTATGACTCTGGTTGTAATCATATTTAACATAAGAAAAAAAAAACAGGTTATTCAGCTCTTTGTCTTGTGTGCATGATTTAAATTATTCAGGTTTCTGAGTGTCTGCATCAGTACAAGTTTGTTTTTTGACACTTCCACCTTCTGAAAATGTTTCCCCAACAGGATGAACCAAGCTGCTTGGACTCTGCTACATTTACCACTGTCCTGAATTTAGAGTCTTCATTAAATCTTCAGTAATGGCAGATAAGAGTACCAGTAAAATTAGTCCGCTCTAGAACTGCAGCTAACAGTTGTTTTCATTATTGATTCATCTGCAGATAGTTTTTTGGTTTAATGTTTTCCCTATAAAATAGTGCTTGTTTTGTCCAACCAACTGCCCTGAACCCAAAGAATCTTTACTTAACTGGCAATTAATACCAAGAGCAGCAAATCTTATCATTTGAGAAGCTTGAACCAGAAAATGGTGTTGGCATTTTTGCTTGAAAAATAACTGTTTTCAAAATGCTCAATTAATTTACTGGGGACTGACTAATCACCCCAACTAATTATTTAATCTCTGATCCTTTGTATTTCCTTTATTTGACTTTCACTTTCATTGTCTAGACCATAATTTCAGAATTTAATGCTGCTTTGTAACAAGCTGACAATGCACAAAGAAGAATTTTTATCAAACTCTGTTACATATTGCAATACTGTGTTCACTGCTTTTATTGTGTGTGCATTCGGCATGATTGATTTAGAGATGCAGTTATAGATTTAAACTATATTTGTGCCTTTACCACTGCCACAGCTGTCATAAAGTGACTTGCAGTTAATGCACCACATAAAAACAGATATACAGAAGGATTTTACAACTAGAAAAAGAATGTGCGCTTCACACACACATAAGAAATAAGACCAAAGCTTTGTCTGCTTGTAAGGACATGTGTGAGGAAATTAATTGTGAGTAATACTCCTCACTCAAAAGATCGTACAGAGTAACTCAAGGGCTCTATTCAGTCAGTCTCACTGCTGCTCAGGGACACTGGCGTAATTGGAGAGGCTCTGTGACTGTGATTGGTATAGTAACCTGGGTGCCGTACAAGCCCATGGTGGCCCACTTTAGGGCTCGTGTTGGCAGTCAGGTTGACGTGAGCTCCAAAGCCCGGGAGCATCGAAGTTACCAGATGGCCATTCAGTTCTTTTGCTCACCTGGCTGAGTAGAGCCCTCCTCTAACCCAGTGCCCACAGGAAATGGTCTCTGCAGTACATCTGCCTTCTCTGCCTCTGCCAAAACTCTTGCTTCCACCCTACGCTCATGTCTCTGAAGTCTGTTTCCAAAAAGAGTAAAAAAAAGAGGACACTGATTTGGGCCACACGGGCTATGAGGGATTGCTCAGAACAAGATGGCAAGATGTGGGAATTTGATGTCCCTACTTAAACCTCTGCCAGGCTGTCATCCTTAAGTGTGACAGGTTGTTATGGAGTGAATCGCGGTGCTTATTTATGGTTGCTCAGTAAACAGTTCATTGTCACTGTCCATTTCAATGTGGAAGATACTGTACATTGCCATCCTTTTGAAAGGTTTTATCATTGTTATGCTGTTCAGGGAAAAGCCGTTTCCTTTGATTCAAATTCATTCTTTTGATATTTTCAATGTTTTGTGGAGCAAGACTCTAACAAGTTGGCCCCTGGGTGTAGAGCAAAGCACGTGGCATATTCTCAGTCAGTAAATGCATATTATTAATGGATTTGTGTGCTTTATTGATTAATGGTTCTTGGAGGTACAGTATGTAGGAGAGTTTTTTTTGTTTGTTTTTGCTTCAGGGTAGGGTAAAGAAGTGAAACGCCAGCATGACAGTGGTACAATGAGCAGAAATGTGTCACGTCAGCTTTTGGAACAGTTTGCAGAATAGAGGGACTTTTAGTTTGTGCCCTTTCTTTCTTAGCACATTTTGTTTTTTCTGCTTCTATCTCCTCATCTGCTTCCCGACAAAAGGTTACATAAAATCAATGGCTACCAAGCAAAATCAATAACGTCAGAAGGGAAGGTTTCTCCTTTATTTATTTATCCGATTTGCTTGGCTTCACAGAGCTCAGTAACCACATCTAAAGGTATTCAGCAATACTGAAAACACACTTGATTTTATTGATAATGTATGCTAATGCAAAGCCATAAGTTTAGGGCTGGCATCTTCTCTAAAACTTTTCGTTCAATAAAGTTGGCACACTCCTCAGTAATGTAAACAGTGAGGTGATGCAGTATTTATTAATTATTCTATTTCACCTGTCTGCCACCCCTCCCCCTTTTATTTTCAGTTCCTCCTGTCATCCGAGTTTACCCAGAGAGCCAAGTCCGTGAGCCAGGCATCACTGCCAGCCTGCGCTGCCATGCTGAGGGCATCCCTAGCCCCCAGCTGGCCTGGCTGAAGAACGGCATGGACATCACCACCAAGCTGTCCAAACAGCTCACCCTGCAAGGTACAGAATCAAGACTTTACAGCTCCTTGCATGTACATCTCTATACCTTCACTGCCACTACTGCTTGTTTCATTATTTTTACTACTGCTCTTATTAACACTTGTGTGACAATTTTTATTATAATTTCTATTGTCACCACTAACAAATTCTTTTTTTTTATCAATACTATAAGATCATGAGTACCATCAAGTCTTACTAAGATATAATTTAATACCAGTTTCCCTTCACGTGTTGCTTCACTTCTGGTATATTTGTTCTGTTTAATTATAGCATGAGCAATGAAAAGTGCTGGTCTGCCAGCTGATGGGCTGGTTGAATTTCTGGTTAAAAATCCTTGGCTGTCGCTGTTTTCAGTTTGAAGATATTGGCTAGAAATCACAATATGAGTTCTTATACGCAATCAGGAGATTCATAATGTCTGTAACCTGATAAGTTAGGTTTATTGTCTAGCCTCAGTATCAAGTATTCAGAAGCTTTTTCTTTATGGTCGCACACCAAATCAGAAACACGGCATGTGGCAGACCTGTGCCACATTCATACTTTGACCTCTTAGCATTTTGAATTCTCCCTGAAACAAACCTCTCACCCTTCTTCCCCACTTATTAGAGAACTGTTATTTAACAGAGTAACATAGCAAAAGAAGCACAAAAATCACCTTGTGTCCCATTCTGGAAGGCAAACTGTGTTTTTATGTGTTCCCTCTGTTGTTCCCTCTGTTGTTCCCCAAAGCTAATGGGAGCGAGGTACACATCAGCAACGTGCATTTTGAGGACACTGGCGCCTATACCTGCATTGCCAAAAACGAGGCAGGCGTGGACGAAGACATCTCTTCGCTATTTGTGGAGGACTCTGCACGCAAGACTTGTATGTATGCTATAATTGATCCTGTCAGTTCTTAATTGTTTATATCCTGTGATGCAATGATAGGGCATTTGAACAATTTTGGTTTTGTCCTGTTAATGAGAAAAAAGCCATTAGAAAATGTAACCTTGGGCTGTGGCATATGTGAGGAACATTTTTTCACAAATTTTTAAAATTGTGAAAGTAATCAACACAATCAGTTATAAACTAATAATTTGTAGCAGCCATAATGTTCATTGTTGATGAATCTATTGCAGTTTTTTTAGATTAATTATTAATAGATTTCACCAAATAGCGAAAATAACCATAAAATTATCCAAAATGTACCTTTTGCCTAAGGTAGCGTCTTCAAAATGGTTGGTTGTCTTTATAAAAAGCCCAAAATCAGAGATATTGAATGGTAAGAGGATATAAATAAAAAATACTCAAACTTGATGGGCTCAGACTAGCAAATGTTTTAGTTGACAAATGACAATTGATTATCCCAGCTCCAAACTCTGTTAGTCTCTACATCAGTGATATTTGTGGCATGAATATTCCCTGATTAAGGCCTTATTTGGCACTAGCTGTCACCAGTCTATACATGTATAGGTTTGTAACATCAGGGTTGTGACACATGTAGCCATCTTATTTAAATTTGAAAGCACTTTTTTGACCAAACAATCTCCTCTTGTTCCCTCCCCATGAATAGTCTCTCACAGTAATTAACTCTGACCTTCTCAGAAATGTCAGAATCTGTCTTTGGGGTTCAGGACCAGTTGTTATTGTATTGTTCTTTCCTGTGGGTAATTAGGGTCCCCAAACACCGCACACAGCAGCTTTGCAGTCGAGTCCCACACCTCTGCCAGACCTCACATTTAGATGTCATTCTCATAGTATGACCCTTCTCCAGTCAGCCTGTCATGCATCAGAGGATCATGCTTGGCAGGTCATAAGTCTTTGCTTTGAAGCTTTTGATGTTCTACCATGGGCCAAAATGGTGCTAGGAGTTGGATATTGCAGACCCTTTCTGGAGCGAGTAACCCCACAGGACAGGAGTTCAAAGGGATGTCAGCAGACGTAGCTGTACTATTACATTATGAAAGGCGAAGGGAGAAAAACTGACTTTTCTACACTGTCAGAGTCTGACCCAAATCTTTGACTGACTGCACAGTGGGCCTACTCTAGTTTTCCTATGAGAATGCCACCTTTATTCAGAAATGATTTAAGTGAGCAAATAGAAGCTGACTATCTTCCCTGGATTGGCTGTCTCTGTGAGCCTCGGGCTAATGTGGGAGTTAGCTCATGTTGCCCGCAGTCCTCAAACACTGAAACCCTCACCTCTGCTCCTAAAAATAAATGACCGGCCAAGTCATTTGCATCAGAAGGGAGTCTTGAAATGTCATTTTCACTACCATTAGTCTGCATTTGTGCTGCTTTGTTATTTTTGGATTGAAATAATAGATTTTTCATTTTCGGAGTAATTCGAGCTTTGTTAGTCAGCTAACGCTAGCTTTGGAGTGGAGGCTGATTTTGTACAGTTTGTCGCAACCAGGTACCTGTAGTTTACGCTGTCGCAAACAATGGTTAGGAGCAGCTTGTTGTCTGTTTTGAGTCTCACTAGACCCTCTTGGCTGAAAAGAAACTAGGTAGAGTAGCTTTAAATGTGTGCCCCCTTTTGTTGCAAGCAGCCATAAGCATATTTCAACGGCACCAATAAGTGGGGGCTGCTGTATAAACAGATAATGAAAAACAATATAGTAAAGCACAATGTAATATATAAAGTTCAGTATAATTATAGTAGTATAGTTGTAAAAATACAACATTTTTATGTGAGAAGTGATATGTGAATCTGCAATAAACATCGTAAATGAATAGAAACTTAAAGGTGTCCTTATGGCTGCTTACAACTACATTAGAGTGTGGTATAAATCACCTATTAGATGTTTGTGTACTGCTTGTACATACTACATGAGGGAGTTAAAGTGTTACCCATAAAAAATGAAGAATGTGACTGTTGCAAAACAAAGATTACCAGTTAAACTGCATTTTCTAAAGCAGCCCATCATGTCCCTGTGTTACAGCTGCTGTTTTACCATGCATGGATTTCTGTTGACAAATGCATTTGTGTGTTTTTTTTTTTTTTTTGTACTGATGCACCTGCAGTTTTGATCACAGATGCTTTAGTCTCTTTGGAGATCTGTTAGCTGTCTCATGTCACTTTGAAATCATACAAATCAAAGAGGTGATTTTCAGGCTCCCTTTTTTTTTTAACAGGTGAGGATTTAATTGGCAGTGAGTGCAACATAAGTCACCTCCAGGGCTGTGTTTGAACCTGTGATCAATTTATTTCAGAATTATTTCCAGGGAGGTTCTTATTGCCTGCCTTCTGTAATTAGTATAGAATACCAGGATGATAGGTTAGCAGTAACAAAGAATGAACTCATCAGCAGTACCAAGATCAATCAGTACGGGCAAAACCAGCTTATTCACATCATGCTAGCAGCCCTGTCTTCTTCCCACGGAAATCGCAGTCTTGTCTTGGACAAGAGAGAGGCAGAGAGGAGTACAATTTTTTTCAACTACAGGTGTAATTAATTTTATAGTCACAAAAGGTAGTCAGGTCAGATTTAATTCTCAAGTTCGACACTACTCTAAAGTGCTTTTTAAAACAGTTCTGTCACAAAGTACTTACCAGCTAATAGCTGTGTGAGTGAGTGAAGAAACAGAAAATGAAGTATGAAAGAAATTGCTTGCAATTGTCAAAAACTGAAACATCAATGTTTTCAATTGGTGAAATAACAATACATGTATTATTAATTGCAAGGGAAAGGTTTGATCAAATGACCTATATATGTATGAGAAAGTGAATATCAAGTCAAAGTCCAGCTAGATGTAATGTTCTTGAGTGTAGACAGAGAAACACCACTATGAGTCCAGCTTTGTTTATACTGATGGAACTGCTCAGGCAAAATGGTGAAGCAACACAAAACTCATTAAATCTGTGAAAGGACTCTGGGTTTGAGTATTGACCCTCTGTTATCATTTGCATTATCTTGGCATTTGATTAGCTTCTCCAGATGGACAGGTAGTTTTATTGGGTTCTCCAGTAAAGGTGCAGCTGGGTGATATTTTCTAGGAAAGTGGCCAGCTGTTGTCGGTACATCAGTATTTCAGGGCAGATCACAGCGACTGGGTGAATCTGAGTTGCTCATGTTTATTGCGATGGTTAGCGTTAATACACCAAACTTAATCAGACACAAGTGTCACAATGGAGCTGTTTTTACCTTAGTGATTCATTTCCTGTTGGATATTTAATATGTTTAACAAGCAGCTCTTACTGCAGAAATATTAGTAACAGAAAAACAAAACACCCTAATCTTGCAATGAATGTTTTCAGCTAGAAGGAGTGTTCATTTAGCTAAAGTTGTTTAACAGTTGCCAGTCACCATCTGCAGTTTACACACACCCTGCAACTCCACGCTCACATACTCAGTTGGTATGTTGGCACACTCAGTTACTGCTTTCACACAAAACATTCAGATATTCTGTGAATATCACACTGAAATTCTCTGTGCATATTTTCTCCAAACCTAATGTAGATGTTTTTTAACCACAAATTCAAGCATGAATTCTGCTTGACAACATTACAAGTTCACATATGCATTAATTATTAATTAACTTCTAAAAGTTTCAATCCTTTAGGTTCAATTTTGTCACAGACCACATAAATCCATGATTCTTTTTATTTAAATCAGGGTCCTTTTATTGGACCACAAACAGATTAGTAAGATGTTAGCTAATTCCCATTCCACACACAAGAACAGTGTAGTCAGACTGATACGAGATGTAATGTGCATCACAGCAAGGAAAAAACAACACCGACATCACAGGTCGAGTTGATCTGTTTTCATATTTTCAAAAGGTTGCCAGACAGCATAGATTGTCCTTATTCATCTCTAAATGGAATACTAAGTAAATGTTTCTTCAGTATACTGTATCACTCGAGCAAGGTAACCTGACCAAAGTGCTCCAAAAATACACTCAAGATGACTGATTCTGTTCCATGTCATCCATTAATTAATGTCAGCTTCTGTTCTACAAGCTCTGCCTAATGCAGTTTAGTCAGTTTAGTTTAGCCACAATCAGCACTGATGCACTAAAATCTGTTCTGTTATTACACAGTATCAGAAAAGCCTCATGTATTCTTTTAAGAGTACAGATATTATGGATTATACTTTTCATATTTACCTAACACAACCCACTGCACAGTCAGGTTAGTGTAAGCACTCTGATTAAGATCTTCTTGTTTGCCAGATAATTCAGTAACTCTGCAATAACATAAAGCAGAATCACAATTTTATTCTAAATTGTTCACTTTATTTTTTACATTTCCCAGCTGTTCTGCCTTTCATCGGTGACATGTGATCTATGTGGGCCTGTGTGTGAGAGCTGTTTAGCATGCAATACAGGACATTTGATATTAAAATTCAAGTCAGTCCAGTGTGCGGTAAGGCTAAGCAGCAACACTGGCCAAATGTGACTATTAGTTTCTCAAAATGTCAGAGCAGAAACTAATAGCAGCCACATTAGCTAAGCAAATTTGCAGATGGCTGCGAACCTACTGAACATCTCTGGTACAGCACTTGAGAGCTAATTACAGACTATTTTATTTAAACAAAGCAATGATTTGGATTCTAACCTTGAAATATCTGATTAGACACTAAGGAACCATGACTAAGACTATGCTGAAGGCCCATGATATACTTTTTATCAATGCTTCTATATAGACAGCCATTTGTGATATCTGCAACACTGTTCATACACTTGAATGTGTATGTTGTGTGTACTTTGCAGATTTAAATTTATTCACCAAGCAGCAGATAAGGATCAAATTATTTCTGGCCACACCTGGAATTTCTTGCTTAAGTGCTTCAGATTTTCTGTTACTAACCTAACTTCCTAATATAAATGTCCAGGGTTTACATGCAACAAGCATTCTGGTGTGAGATTTCCATTACGCACACACAGAAGTTATGTGTCAGCATCCTAAAAAATCTTTATGATCTGGAACTTTTGCTCAGAATACTTTGAGGCACAATAGCTTGTTAATTTTCTATGAAAAACACTTGAAATGACAGTATGCTATGACCATTATGACAGAAATCAAGTAATTGATGAAGTTCTGGCCATAACCGCACCAACCTGTGATCCACATTACACCTCCTGTTCAAAATAATGCTCAAGTTCAGGTATTTCAAAGCTTATTCCCTAAATTATTCATCCAAAATAATATAATACAAGATCAAAAATCTGTAACAACATTTAAGACAATTTGGCCTAGAGGTCTTTACAAAAATGGAAATGGAAATGTTTACAATTCGGGGACATCTGAGCTAACTCCATCTTCCAAAGATAATTGTGCGATACAATCAAAAGCTCCAGATCATGCACCATTGTTTTGTCAACATACAGTACATAATCCTTTGTAAAAAATTGATTCACCAGTCAAAACTTGAACCATCAATCATGACCATATCAAAAGAACAAAGAGAAAACTTTTTGCTTGTTAGTGTTAGTCCTTCTTGATTTTTAGCTTTTGGAATAAGTGTTTCATGTTCACCATTACTGCCTTAACTGTCTTCAGGCTTTTGAAGCAATATGCCCATTATTAAAATTGGCGGTATTTGACTTTAAGTAGCAGAATCACAGATGTGTTCAACCAAGAGCTACTTTGATCCCACAGTGGTTGAGTTGCTGCTGGGCACGTTGTGGTGCCAGACTACCCTTACTTTAATACGACTGATCTGAAACAGACACAGGTTCCAATGGCACATTGTGATTATATCTGGAAATGTTTCAGAAATCTGACTCGGGCTGTGGAAAGAAATGATCTCATTCTGTGAAATCGTGTTTATGACTGGCCTGAGGCTTCTCATTTAAATACTTGGATAAGAGAGAGAGCTGAATAAGTTGTCAAAGGGCTGAATGAGGTATTAAGCAGGAGATGAAGTGAAAAATGTGGTTTGATGAGCGAGGAATATATGATTTTCTTTAGATGAAATCACCACCGAGGAGCTTGAAGGTCAAAACCTTCTCTTCACCAGTGCAGCACTACAGTGAATTGTTTATCTCTCAGATTTACCCAAGCACTGTGTTGTTTGGGAAATCCCAAGCAGTCACTATTCTGACATCTCTTTAACAGAGTCTGTCACCAGCAGGCAGAGCACCATCCATCTCTGACAGTCTACTGCTAAACTGGCATAAATATCTGCCCTTCGGAATGTGCCAATTATTTCTGCAGTGTCAGGATCTGTGAAGCTCAGAAAAAGCATTTGTTGCTTTAGATTTTCCACTTTGTTGTGTCTGTGCATTATGCTGCACTGTATGCTTCATATCAGGGACTTGCAGAGTACGATACAGCATATAATTTCTCAAGCGCAGCCCCTTTGCCCTTTTAGCTAAAATACACTTCTGGACCACATAAAGAACTTTTAATTATTCAATTATTATTGTAAGAGCAAGTCTGCTCAGCTGCTGTTCAGAAGAGGATGACATCATTGTCTGAGTCGCTGAGTTAAAGAAATATTTAACTTTTCAATTTATACCTTTCTTTACCTTCTGTTTTTGAGCATGACGTATCTCAAAATACTTTGCTTTATTCTGAGCGGTTGTGGTTTGATGATATGGAGACTAAGGTTTCACTGTATGGCCACCTCACACACAGTATAGATACCGGCTTTCATCAAACTCGATTTGACAGTTCTAGGTGAAAGGTTATCCAATCAGAAGCTTTGTCCTGCAGTTTGTAATGTTATATAGTGAATAAAACAACTGGTACATAGAAAGTATAGTAGTGATTTGTATATTAAATAGAGTTGAGCTGATATTTAGTTTCAAAAAATGAGGAGACGACAGCTATTTTAAAAAAGACATAACCATTATTATTGGGGTTTCTGTTTGTAATGTTATATAGTGAATAAAACAAATGGTGCTTAGAAAGTATAGAGTTGACCAGATATTTAGTTTCAAAAGAGGACACGACAGATGTCCTTGAGTTAGGTTTGAGTAACTGTAGAGGTGCGAAACAGCTATTTAAAAAAGACACTAGGTGGGGGGCTTGGGTGTGGGACAAAGCTTCTGATTGGATAACCTTTCACCTAGAACTGTCAAATCGAGTTTGATGAAAGCCGGTATCTATACTGTGTGTCACCTCATTCTTAACTGCTTCTCAGTAAAGAGGTAATTAGTATAAAGGACACAATATGGTGGCAGTAGTGGTATTAGTTTTGTGGTCAATGTGCTGTGACAGTTACCCTTGAACAATGAAGGCTTGGTTAAAATTTTATTAATATTTGTGGAAGTTTTTAGAGCTTACACTGTTAATCAGTGACTATATGAAACTGCATTAGATATCTTGGCAGTTGCCGACCATTTTAATATGCTAATAGTTCACTGGTTGGCTTAGGTTAATGTAGCTTTGAAAATAAGGTTTATTACTAGATACCCAATGTTTCGGTGCCCTCTAAAAAAAGGTGCAACAAAGGCAGAGAGACAAACTGGGGGAAGAGCTTCTTTAGCAAAATTTGTTTAAAAGATGCCGTTTGCCAACATGTGAATCTTGATTGTTGAAATATTCAGCCACCAGTGTACTTTATCCCCATGAACTAATTTGTCTCCATATTATCAAGGCACAGGAAGTATTGGTCCAGGGAATTTAATTACCATCTCTCTGGCATCTACTCATTGACTCATAAATGAGTCCTCTTGATTTTTAGCAACCAACCAGTCTGTGACAATATATTTAAATATGGCCTAAGCATGTTTTGCAGACTGCAAAACTAAAAGGCAGGTTAATTTACCTGCACTCTACATTATAGTATTTTTTTGTAAATTAGATGCATATGTAGCAATATACAATAATTTTAGACTCATCGGCCACTTTATTAGGTACACCATGCTAGTACTGGGTTGGTGTAAAGCGATGGACATGGTCAGCAACAATATTCAGGTAGGCTGTGGCATTTAAACGATGCTCAGTTGGTAATAAGGGCCCCAAAGTGTGCCAAAACAATATCCTCCACGCCATTACACCACCACCACCAGCAGCCTGAACCACTGATACAAGGCAGGATGAATCCATGCTTTCATGTTAACACCAAATTCTGTCCCTAGCATCCGAATGTCACAGCAGAAGTCGAGACTCATCAGACCAGGCAATAGTTTCCCAATCTCTTGTTGTCCAGTTTTGGTGAGGCCTTGAAAATTATAGACTTTGTTCCCTGTTCTTAGCTGAGAGGAGTGGCACCCGGTGTGGTCTTCTGCTGCTGTTCAATATACTGTGCATTCAGAGATGCTCTTCTGCATACCTCTGTTGCAACAAGTGGTTGAGATACTCTTGTTTTTCTGTCAGAATGAGTCTGGCCATTGTCCTCTGACCTCGGGGCTTCAACAAGGCACTTTTTCCCCAGAGAACCACTGCTCACTAGATATTTTCTCTTTTTCAGACCATTCTCTGTAAACCCTAGAGATGTTTGTACATGTAGATCCCAGTACATCAGCAGTTTCTGACATAGTCAGACCAGCCTGTCTGGCACCAACAACCATATCATGTTCAAAGTTACTTATTTCACCTTTCTTTCCCATTCTGATGCTAACTTTGAAAAGATCAGCTTGACCATGTCTACATTCCTAAATGCACTGAGTTGCTGCCATGTGATTGGCTGATGAGATATTTGCGTTAATGAGCAGTTAACAGGTGTACCTAATAAAGTGGCCGGTGAGTGTATAATGCTATCTTATGAGATCATGAGCATCAGGTCAAGGAGTAAGCACAGTACTGATCACTTCTCATGACTCATGACTCCAGTATCTACTCCGTACTCTACTCCATTTTTTTCCTCCATAATCTACTACACGAGTCATGAGTCACTGTAAAGATCCATTAAGTCAGGATTGACCTTCATGTACCTTTATTGCCATTTAATCAACTTTTTATAGACTGTGTAATCTTTGCTCCATATTCTTTTTTCTGCTCTCTACCAGTGCAATATTCTACATACTCTACTGTCTTTTTCCATATTCTGTTACACTGTTCCTCTACCAGTTTTTGACATTTAGCAGTTTAAAAGCATTTGTTCCAATCAAACATGGCACTGGTTGATTTCACAGATTCATGCAGAGAGGAAGATCTAATCAGTGAAATCCACTGGTAAAGTGATTGGTTGGAACAAAGCCCTGCAATCTCCCGGGCCTTGATGGCACATGGATGAGAACCAACGCTTCACACCAGTCTTTGGAAAGTTGTTTTATTCTACACAGTCCATGCTGTCTGCTCCATATCCTCTGAATAGAGCAGATCAGCTCATGCCAAAGCAGTGTCCATATTTCCATCAGAGCTGTCCCCCCCATTGCAGTGGGCTTTCACTCAGTGTTGGACACGCTGTCAGCAACAAGGAGCTGTCCAGGCAGTGACGCTGTCCACAGTGTCAGCAGCCTACTGCCTGTTCTTTCATGTTGAAGGATTTATGAATGTTGTAAACCTAGTGGGAAGTTTAAATGCCTTTACACGCATTTTACAACTTGACAGCTTATGAATGTGATGCATTCTGTAAAAGACTGACGTAATAATATTAATGATAAAACTGATCTTTTAATCATGGATTCAATGCAAATCAAAGTGCATTATTTTGCATTAGATGAAACAAAGTATTTAAAAATGAATTGCTTAAAAGATTATATAGATTTTTCACCCAAATGACTTTTCAAACCTTTATAAAGTTGATAAAGTATTTATAAATCAATTTAAATTTTATGAAACAGTAAAAAAAAATTGTTTAGCATTGATTCACATTCAGTGCACATTTTGCATAGCAGTTTTTGTTTGTGTTGATGCACAACTTTTTATTTCTCAAGCTTTGATGTTGCAAGCACTCTCCAGAAACTTGTACTTTTTCAAAACTCTCAAGGACTTTTCTCTAAGGATTAAGTCTTTTGAATGCTTTTGCTCTTAGAGATATGAGACACTCTTCAGCCCTCCACAGGATTCCAGCTGTAATTCTAGTGCAACCAGTCCTGTTATTTTGAAAGATTCCTCTCCACCTGACTGGAAACAGGTCTGTTAGGGACTTACTGTTGAAGTTAGCCCTCGATCTTCAAATATATTTAACAGAGTCACTAAAAGCAACAAAAAAAGCTTTTTAAAAATTGAAAGAATTTGCTTTGTGATTAATATAAAAACTAGAAAGACTTGATCTTGAGTCATGGTTGTGTCATACAAAGAGAAGAAGCCAGGTGAGCGGCACAAGGCACTGAGACAATTTTTTCATCAGTATTCATCTCAACACTAGAAAAGCCAAGCCACCATATGCTGGTGGCTGGTTTGAATTAGACTATCTCGGCAATTAAAATGACCCCTCATTATTAGTCTCAACTATACTGTTAATTGTACATTTTGCAAAACATGCAAGAATTTTTTTTTTTCTGCTTACAAGTTAATAACTTTCTCTGTTACCTCCTAAAATCCACTGTGCTTTAGAGCTCAGGCCAACAGAGGTGTCACAGTGCTTCTGGATTTTAGTATAGGCTGTTACATTTTCTACTATTTTTTTTTTTTTTTCAAAATGACAGCTTTAAGAAAATGAAATATTTCAGCTGTTGTTAAATATTTATGTCTTCAGTTGGACTCATTTGGCTTTGGGCTGAAAGGCACAGACAGCAAGTGGGAAATGTTTAAAGACTAAGAGATTGTTGGTTTTGGTGTTTTTTCATGGGATTTGTTAACTCTAGGAAAAACAGAGTTGTAGCTGCCTGGTAATTTAAAGCCCCTTTCAGAAGTATGTCAGTAATAATATTCAAAACTAAATCTTTATTATGTATTTAACACAAACTCTCATCTATTCTGTTTTACCAGGACTGGTTCATAAGAAACAGGAGCAACCAACCCATCACTTGTCCTCAGTTCTAGTTCACCTAATGCTTGGTTCTCACTGCTGCCGGAACGTATGTGATATATGTAACATTTTTCCAGTCAAGCCCACGTCAGTCCAGTGAGAAAAGAAATAGAATTCTGATTTTGATGAGAAAAAAAAATCACTTTCTGTATAGAAAATGATAAAGCAAACTAAAAAGTAAAAAGACAACATTTGAGTTAGCAATGAACAAAAAGGATGGTAATTTTAAATTACGAAAATATTTGAGAGAGCAGAATTGAAGTTCGTATTAGAGACACCACTGAAATATTTCTGCTGATCCTAATATTTATAAACTGTGCCTAAAAGCTAAAGCATCTTGAGGCATCTTAATCCAGGTATGGATATACTGTATGTGGATGCTCGGCATGTAAAATCCTGCTGGCACAGCTACAGTAAGGGATATATGATGTACCTGCTCTCCATGTTCTCACTGAAATCCTAGGATGCCTGTTTAGCAAGTCAAGGAAGAAGGAAGGAGTAAAGAAAGGAGGCATTCCTATTTTGTCTTCTCTTTATAAGTGGCTACAGCAGTGAGCAGACACTGAGCCAGGACTCTTTCAATAATAAAATATTTGTGTAGTGCTTATAGTTAAGGCACAACATAAACACTCTACAGGGGTTAATGTTTCCTGGAAGGTTTTTGGGGTAATCTCTGGAAAGAGCAGTAAAAAGGTGCACACCCAAGGCAGACCTAAATTATGCATTCGTTGTAGTCTGCCATGCCACAGTGGTGAACACCACAGGCTGTTTGGCCCACTGTCACAGCAGTGTGCTCTTGTAAACAAACTGAATTTATGTAACCTTGCTGACGGGTAGGAACAGTGGAGTCTGGGCTGGCTGGTGAGCGTGGCGCTCCCCATGTTTGGAGCCCAGTGGAAACAGTTATTATGGCTAGAAAGAGTGAACTCACTGCCTACAGTGGCAGCCAGCTTGTTTTGTTATATGGATGATGAAGTTGATGTATGGTCCCCTTGTATGTGTAGAACAGCCACAGTCTCACTGCCAAGTGATGAATAGCATCAATACTGTGGGCCATTGGAAAAGACTGGGGCACACGAGATCTCATCTGGACTCCTCTTTTCCACTTTCTCCATTTTCCATTTTGGCACGTTTCAAATAAATTGTATTGTTTTTCTTTGTGTTTTGTCCTTGGCTTCCTTCCTTCATTGTCCCTATATCTATAGACCCCACTCCCTTTGTGTGGCTGTTAATGAGCTAAAACATATGCAAGAGTGCACAGGAAACACTTGACAAAGCACTTTTGAAAGATTAAGGCTGACTAATGGCACAGTTTTGTCTAGCTGGCTTTGTCTTCCTCCTTTTCTTTCTGCATCTGTCCACCCGAGCAAGAGACTGAACACTGCAATAGAGGTGAGATTAGAATCGGATGTGAATTGAGCTGGAGATTGGTTTGTAGACTGAAAATGCCTGAGAATGGAAGATTGGATGGAAGTGGAAGGAAAAGTGGAGGACAGATGAACAATGAAAGAGAAGGTCACAGTTAAAAAGCCAATGTGATAGTAGAGCTGCTGGTGGGATGAAGGATGAGAATGATTGAGTGGCAGAATTCTCTCTGATATTTGCACAGAAAGTAACTATATAATGGCTCATGATTTTCTTCTTATCAAATCATTTATTTAGCCATTTAATTGTGTCTGAGTGTTCAGTGGCTGCTTTGAAAGCTAGCTGTTCTGTTTTAGGTTGCCCATTAAGGCACTCAGGGTCTTATGTGGCTTTCATTCCACATTTCATGTCATTAGTCACCTCCAAGTGACTTTAATGAGAAATTATCTTGTATAGGAGCCACAACCGGTTTTACCACGGCAGAATGAGCACTCTAATCCTTCCTAATGACTTGTGACAATTATCAGATCCTGAAACCTGTGGCTTGCTTGTCGGTTTCTAAGGCAGCTTATCAAAATAACTAATAAATGATGATCTAATGGCTAGGGTTTTATTTTTATGCCCCTGCACCAACCATAGCCAGTGCCAGAGGCATTATGTTTTCTAGTTGTCCATGCGGCCCATTCTTGTGAACACAAATTGTCGGGAATGCCTTGAGGAATTTCTTCAAATTTGGCACAAACTTACATTTAAGCTCAAGCTCATACAACTGTAAAGTGATAATTCTAGTTTTGACTTGTTTCACACTATGCCATATCAGTGTATTTGGGTTGCAGCATCTAAAAACTATCAATTGTTTTACAGTACTTTTATTTTGTTGACTGCACTCCATTTTCCAGAGTTTGGTATTGAATTATTTCCAAGCAGAGGGCTCCATCGATTGTCTGTTGCACTAGGTGTCAGAGAGGC
>NW_018128169.1:141126-141813 GCF_001952655.1 Monopterus albus
TTTCCCTCAATAGGAGTTAGTGTTTGGGTGTTAGCTCTCACAAAGAGCCCTATTGATTCTTGCATTATTTTCAACTGTTTTTCCTCTTTCTCTCCCTACCAGTGGCAAACATTTTGTGGCGAGAAGAAGGTATGTCTAGACTGCTTCTCCTCCACTACAGCATTCATTAACAGAGTTAATTGAATTTTTGTAATAGGGTTACTGAACTGTGATGAGAGGGATTAAAAGATTTGATGCTTTGGATGTACAGTGGGTACAGAAAGTATTCAGACCCCCTTCAATTTTTCACTCTTTGTTATATTGCAGCCATATGCTAAAATCATTTAAGTTCATTTTTTTCCTCATTAATGTACACACAGCACCCCATATTGACAGAAAAACACAGAATGTTTGACATTTTTGCAGATTTATTAAAAAAGAAAAACTGAAATATCACATGGTCATAAGTATTCAGACCCTTTGCTCAGTATTTAGTAGAAGCACCCTTTGGAGCTAATACAGCCATGAGTCTTTTTAGGAATGATGCAACAAGTTTTTCACACCTGCATTTGGGGATCCTCTGCCATTCCTCCTTGCAGATCCTCTCCAGTTCTGTCAGGTTGGATGGTCAACGTTGGTGGACAGCCATTTTCAGGTCTCTCCAGAGATGCTCAATGGGTTTTAAGTCAGGGCTCTGGCTGGGCCATT
>NW_018128169.1:142195-160072 GCF_001952655.1 Monopterus albus
GGGAAGGGTGAATGCGGCCAAGTACAGGGATATCCTGGACGAAAACCTTCTCTAGAGTGCTCAGGACCTCAGACTGGGCCGAAGGTTCACCTTCCAACAAGACAATGACCCTAAGCACACAGCTAAAATAACGAAGGAGTGGTTTCACAACAACTCCGTGACTGTTCTTGAATGGCCCAGCCAGAGCCCTGACTTAAACCCCATTGAGCATCTCTGGAGAGACCTGAAAATGGCTGTCCACCAACGTTGACCATCCAACCTGACAGAACTGGAGAGGATCTGCAAGGAGGAATGGCAGAGTATCCCCAAATGCAGGTGTGAAAAACTTGTTGCATCATTCCTAAAAAGACTCATGGCTGTATTAGCTCAACAGGGTGCTTCTACTAAATACTGAGCAAAGGGTCTGAATACTTATGACCATGTGATATTTCAGTTTTTCTTTTTTAATAAATCTGCAAAAATGTCAAATTCTGTGTTTTTCTGTCAATATGGGGTGCTGTGTGTACATTAATGAGGAAAAAAATGAACTTAAATGATTTTAGCATATGGCTGCAATATAACAAAGAGTGAAAAATTTAAGGGGGTCTGAATACTTTCCGTACCCACTGTAGATAACAACACTGTAGGTTTATTTCTGTTGCAAATGTTAATGTTGTGCCAAGTCGTAAGCTGTTTCAGGTGTGTAACAGGTCTGTTTTTACCATCTTGCAGGACTTGGCATTGGCAACATGTTCTATGTGTTCTATGAGGACGGTATCAAAGTCATCCAGCCGGTGGCATGTGAGATACAACGACACATTAAGCCCAGTGAGAAGCTGCTGGCTCTGCAGGTGAGTGCTCGAGCGAAAGAAACCACGATAAAAGTGATTCACTTTCACTGGACCATCCCAGGCATCTGTGAGAGCTGGAGCTGTGAGGAGCAGCACATGGGCTTTACTGTTGGCTGTGATCATTCTTTATGATGTACTATAGAGCTAAATGTGAGGAGCTTCCAGCAGTATTTTCCACAATGTAAATTCCCATTTTCCCCTTTCCTTTTAGTAATGACTTCAGCATCCTTCAACTCAGAAAGTCAGCAGCATCCTGGGTATTTAAATTGATACGGAGAGGAATCCAGTCACAGGTTCAGAAAGAGTGCTGTAGCAAATTCAACACTTTGTTGTGAATACAGCTCAGTCTGGAAGCACAGATTAAAACAGCTTTGTGTTTTAATGATTGAATGATGTGAATGAGTCGTGAAATGACCCCTGACATGATATGCTTTGTTTTAATTCTGAGGTTTAGAGAAAGAGAGTAAACCAGATTTTATTCTGCCATGCAAAGTACTTTGGTCAACTGGATCTTGTTTTTAAAGTGCTACATAAATAAATCTGATTTGAACCAGATGAGAAAGTGTGGTACAGTAAAACAGCGTAGAGCAAATCCCTGGCACACAGATGTCAGATTTCTAGCTTTACATTCTCCACTCTTGATAAGACACTGTACAGTTTTAAATTGACTGAATTTTAAAAGTGACAGAACAGCAGCATTTTTGAATTAGACATCTGAAAACATGATCATTCAGCCAACGCACGTAGTATTTCATATTAACGCTTTAAGAGATAAAAGAGTAGTAAATGCTTGGTATGTGGCTTCTGACCTTATCACACGAGTTTCGTAAGGAGACTGGGGAGTGATGATAAACACACCTCACTCTCAGAGCCTACATGTGGATGCTGCAGGTAGAGGTGGAGGTGATAATGCAGTGAGCGGCGTAGAACGTGACCCTCTGTGAGAAGACTGATAGAAGTGTTGCAGAGTACATACTGTATATAACAGTTCTACTCAGGTTGCCAGCCATAGGTGACTCATTGGTTTAAGTGTAATAATTCAAGACATCAATTAAATTATTCTTAGGTTATGTAACTCCAAACGATCAGAACACCTGCACATCTGTTTTGTACAGGTGCTGAGTCTAAAAAACCCTAATGATTTATACCTGTCAAGGACTGAACTGTTGAACACTGCCTTTAAAATGTTCAAATACATTAGGACATTTTTGTCAATGAACCAGATCATGTAATAAACTAGAAATGTAACTGTATGGGGGGCGTTCAGCAGTGCGGTGAGTCCTTGGCAGGTATAAATCAAAAACTGCACATAATAAAATAGGAAGTGCTAAAACATTTATGATGTAGATGTTTTATGGTGAACTCCTGTGTTTGTGTTTCTGAATGGCAAGGGACGTGTACTGACTGATGCAGTAACAGCTACTGAAATTCAGTCATGTTGTACATGTGAATTCCTGCATAGATACATAAGTGCACACAGATCAGATTTTACTGTGTGTCCTCAAGCATCTGTATGATTGATAGTAATGCCATTGCCTCATCCTGGCAGCGATAGGTCCAAAAGGAAATGTAGTGCTGACCTCTTTCAATCCTACTTTGCATATTAGTGGCCAGACCGCTGTGGTTGGCACTTAACTTTTTAAATCTCAATGAAAATAAGACAGAGTGTGTGCTGTTTGGTGACCTGGCGAACTTAACTGCTTCTAATCAGGGCCTGGGTCCCCAAGCTTTACATCTGAAGTTGACTGTAAAAAACCTAGGGGTGATGTTTGATGGCGACTTGAGGTTTGACAAGCAAATCAACTCAGTTGTGAAATTTAGCTTCTTCCACCTGAGGCTGTTAAGCAAGGTCAAGTCATTCCTTTCTTTTAATGATTTTGAGATTGCAATCCACGCTTTTATCACTTCTAGACTTGATTATTGCAATGCTCTACACTATGGTGTTAACCAGTCTTCTCTCACTCGTCTCCAAATGGTGCAAAATGCGGCTGCTCATCTTTTGACAAGTACTAGGAAATTTGAGCATATAACCCCGGTACTGGCTTGTCTCCACTGGCTTCCAGTCCATTTTAGAATTGATTTTAAGTTATTGATTTTTGTTTTTAAGGCTCTTAACGATTTGGCTCCTTTTTACCTCACTGAATTAGTGCATTGGCGACATTGATTTGGCTTGGCTTTTAATACACAGTAGGGCCTGATGCATTCCTTTTAATTTTAATTTATTGAACATATGTTAACTGTGTGTCTGTGCTATTGTGCTGTTTCATTTGTATTTGCACTGATCTTATTTACTCTATTTTAGTCATTTATTTTTTTCTGCCATGTAAAGTACTTTGATCAGCTGGATGTTGTTTTTAAAGTGCTATATAAATAAATTTGATTTGATTTGTGTTACTCAGATATGTTTTTAACTTAGCTTAGACTAGAGTCCACCAGGGTGGTAAAATAGTGACATTATAACCTTTTTCCAGGGAACATCTATCTACTCATACTGAAGGAGTAAATGTTGCTTTATGAGTTGAGAAAAACTCATCTTAATTTCATCATATTGACATTGGACAGCATTCAAATAGAAAATTATAACAGAGTAACACAAAAGGGGTTAGTATTAAAGTATAAATGGTGTTTAGTCAACTTTATGAACCCTGTGTTTTGGCCAGTGCTGTAAACACAATATTAGTATTAAAGTATAAATGGTGTTTTGGCCAGTGCTGTAAACACAATGTAGACATAACTTTGTTGTGGCGAACACATTAGAAAACTGTTGCCTATTAACACATTGAGCAGACACCTACTGTACAGTATCATCATGATGTAGGGAATCATGTTTTTACAGGTCCAATATTGGCTCAATTTGATCTCCACAAACTCCACAAAAGATATTAACCTCAACCCCTTCTGGCTATTAACTCTCCAGAATCTTCTCTAGCTGGCTGATAGGCTTCTCTCTCTGTTAGTTGGTGCTGGGCAGGTGGTGTACTGTGGCTCTAACTGAGCACACTTGTGCTAAGAGCAGCAAAGTTGTTGGCAATGAGTTGAAAGAAGATAAACTGTATAGCCGAGGGGACTGCAGAATCAGGTGATATTCTGCTAAGTATTAAACAATGCCCAGGGAAGATGAGAGACATCATACAGTGTTGGGTCTATGTTTAAAGACCACATTCAGTCAGAGGGGATTTCACCTCTCAGCGGACTTTACACGCAGCCTTCCACTGATTAGCATTTAAGTTTCAAACAGCAAAATAGATACCTATTAGATTTATGTGTTCTCAAGTGGATGCTTTCCTCTGAGCTGCCTTTTATCCTGGAGCCCCATGTTGATTGGATGGCTGTTATACATAAAGCAATGCCATGAATGTACAACAATCCACCAAGTGTTCCTCCCAGAGGTGTTTGTATTAGGATATCAATCACTGTGAGGGCAGTGATGCCTGCTTCTCAGCTGTCTTAGGGGATTTCTGTGTGACTACATGAGGCCGCTCGCAGCTTGGTGCTCACATTTTCTCAATCGCAGAGGAGCATTGATTGATTTGTTTATGGTAATCGCACAGCCAATCCATTATCCTTAACTACCATAAAGAGTGTTTTACTGTGTTACACACAGTATTGGGGCAAACAGTGTGATGTTCATTTGTAGTGGAGTCATTCTGGGAAGTGTCTTTAGTTTGCTTCCCTCTTCTATCACCAGAAGCAGTGGTGTAGCAGGAAAATGCCTGGATCCACAGGGATGTGACATTTGGGTGGAAATAAATGTATACTAATCTGCAGCTTTTAGAAGAAAAAAAAAGTACCTCAGTGTGAAAATGTAAATAAACAGAATCTGTATCTCATTGTTTTTGTAACTAAGGCTCAATTATCTACAAGATTTTAAAACTGCATCTGGTGAAATACCTTGAAATGAGTAGAACATCATTCTGTCAGTTTATTGCAGTTTGGATTGAGACTTCGGAGAAACACCTTTAATCCCTTTACCTTTTTAACACTTTCCTGTAAAATTCCCATTTTTGACACTTGGGATGTTACTGCCTCACTGTTTCTGCAGTTTGCTCCCCACAGGGGGATGATTAACTGAGGAGAATCAAATCCCTCATATTTATCTTTTGAAATTTCATCATCATGTAAAAGACAAAATCCTTGCCAAGATATTTCACAGTAGTGTTTTTTTACAGTATATCTGAGATAGAGTATTGTATTATTTCTGGCAGAGCTCCAAGTGCTGCATAATGCCATATGCAGTAAAAAGTTTTGTGAATCCCTGACAAGTACATACTGTTCTATATCAGGAGAGTGTAGGCATTTACATAAAAAGGGGAAAAAACATATCTGCACATTTAAGAAGCCGACAGTTGCCACACAAATTCCGTACACTTAGTGCACCCACACATACAGACATATGCGACACACAAAAACACAGGAAGGATTACAGCCGCCTCCATTCACACCCTCAGCTGGCCATCAGATGTTCAATTTCTCACATCTTAAAGGTGCAATAAGTAAGATATTTACAGCCATGTAGCACAAAATGACCACAGTGTGTTGGGACAAGGAAGGCGATAACATATCCTTCAGTGTAGGGATTTCTGGCTTTTCAAACCAATTTTACAATCTGTTTCCGATCAAAAACACAAAAACAGATTGCGCTATAACTGGGTATTGAAAGATATTACATCGACAAAGAATTGAAAACCTTGTGAAGCCAAATGTGCCAAAGCTACACTGATTTTGCATCATGAAATGACACTCACCTACATGTTTTGGCTTAGTCTACCCAAATTTGCAGTCTTGACCCACCTTTCCAGAGAGAATACAGGTGACATAACACTTCCTCATCTGTGATATAGTTCAGTAAAGTTCACAAATTTCCCAAGTTAGAAAATTTAGCCTGTGTGAAGGCACTTTTCATAGACTGCCTCTATGGTTGTAAATACAGGAGAAAGTTCTTCTGCCATGCTTGAGCCCTTCATTCATCTGTTAAAAAATAGTTTGCTTCATTAGTAAAAGTTCTTTCACACATCCTTGCTGGTGAGCAGCTCTCTAAATTGTCCCACAGATGACGGCGCACAGCCTAGAGTCTTGGAGGGCCAGGGAGGGGACAAAGGGGAGATACAGTTAAGCCTCAGAGACAGAAGGTCAATTAACGTGCCAGGACCTGAAGCTGAATAGCTGCAGTTCATCTGCAGGCTCTGTTCTGTGGATTATGTGTGGACAAATGAGAGTAATTACAGAGATTTTACAGGAACTCACAAAGCTCATTTATCTAAGTAGCAAGCATAGGTGATAAGACTGCAAGCAGTAAACAATGCAGAGTGACTGGATTAAAATAATAGTTTTTTAATGACTTATTTCCCTGTGATATAAAGGAAGATTATTTGACTGTGTGTGTGCTTGCTTTTTGCAGGAGGAGGTGTGCCCCACCTCACCAGGAGAGACGGTCCAGAGGTGTGTATGGTCATCAGCAGTCAATGTCAAGGATAAATTCATTTATGTGACACAGCCAACCTTGGATCGAGTGCTCATAGTGGACATCCAGTCTCAGAAGGCTATCCAGGTAATTTTCAGGCTAAATCGGATAACCAAGTTCAAGTCTATTTTGACAGCAACGCTGTAACAGTAGATGATAGGACAGAAAAAAATATTTTCATGTTTGTGCTTTTATAATAATAATAATAAAAAAAGGTTCTTTATCATAGAACTAAAAATCTGCCTGCATCTGTGCCAACAAATCTCAAGGTTGCAAGAAATCCCTTCCCTTCAACTTGTCTTGATAAAAAACTAACAAGGTTCCTGCACAGATTGAAGGCAACACATATCTTTGATAAATCATTGCTCATAAGAGTGTTTTCTGTGATTGATTTTGGTGGATGGAGGACACATTTTTCATCCAGTCATCATTTTGATGCAGGATTCATTTTGATACAATACATTGTCCTTCATCCACAAGTTATTACTCAGAACATTAGATTACATGCTCCAACTTTTCCAAACTGCATATGAACTTGGTAGACAACTAGTACATTAGATGTGCCTAGACCTAAAATATTCTACTTGAGTAATAATTTAGTAGAATACTAATACACAAGAGAGTGCTGTGGTGTGTTGGTACTGGCCCTGGTAAGCTTCAGATGTAGTCAGAAGGCTACATAAAACATGTCTCACAGCTCTTTGGCTCTCATTATGTTAGTAATGTAAACTTTAATTTCCTTTCAGTACCTTCTTATCCACACCTGATAAGCTCATTTATATATTCAAAGACACAGTTAAAGCCAATAATTGACCAATTCAACATGCTGTTCCACTCTTCCCCTCAGTCAGCTGTGTACAGATTTGGACAACCTTGGTGATCTGTCTGCTCTAATACTGCACTTGCCCTGCCTAGTGCTTACATTTGCACTGCAATAGATGCTTCAGAACTTCACATTTGCTGATGGGGTTTTAGATACAGCATACTGTATCTACTTAACAGCAACATGTGATTGTGTGGACTGGGTTGTTTTTATTCCATTTATAAAGCCTAAAACAAATCTAGTTAAATGTCGGTCAGCTGCGAGGAGGATCTGAGTCAATGAAGGACTAAGAATATACAGTACGTGTGTTCAAGGATGACGCTAAAGTGTTTTTCTTTATGTAACCAGTGTTCGCTAAGATTTAACTTTGGTGCAGGTAGTAAGTGTTCCTACTCTATATCCTGTACTTTCTACACTGAAAGTGGAAATGTGTCACGTTGTCTAGATTAACACCTGCAGCTTTTGGACACCTTAAGCCTACATTTTAGCATATATCTGACCAGTTTTATAATATGACAGTCTAAAGAACTGCCACTGGTAACTGTCTTACCTCTCCTTGTTCTTAAATATTTAGGTGCTAGGCTTCTCACTTTAAGCTGGCACTAACTGTTGTTTTTGCTAAATAAAATGATTATATCAGCTGTAAGAATTAAGTCTGAAATGGCTAAAATTAAACCTGGCTCTTGTCTGCAAGTCAGAGGGAACTTCAGGCTTACAACTTTTGCACCATTTATTTTATTGAGGGAACTTTGCTTTTGAAAAATAAGGTGTAAAAGTTGGTTTCACCTGGTATTCTAATGTGTTCAAAATTTCATGTCTGCTTGTCTCATTTTAAGGTTGTGAACATTAATCAGGCTATTTCTGGTTGCAAACAAACGCTGATAACAGATCTTACATTTTCAAGTTGGGTATGAATAATTTAACATTTTTAGATTTGATAAAGGGATTAAGAAAAAGAATTCAAACCCCAGCCCTAGTCTGAAAATTGACTGCAGGACTGTGGTCTTGTCCTGCATGTTTTTAGCTTTCTTACTTGTCTGAAAGCTGCTCTCTTCAACTTGCACCACTGTTCTAAAGTGCTGCTTTTTCACCTTTATTACAAGTGCTGACCTCTGACCTTCCTATTTCATACATACTGCAACTGTCAACACCTACACTTAACCTTCACATTGATATGGTGACCGAGTAACCTCAAGACACACCTCTTCATGGACATTGTAACCTGGCAACCCTTCAGAGGTTTTATAACATGGCAAACTCTGAAGTTTTCCTCACAGATGGTGTAAGAGGCAATCCTTTAAACACTGCTGCCTCGCAGCACCATTTATTTTCCTGAGGGAATTTTATTTTTGCGAGACACTGGCACCAGAAATCGTACACTTCCAACATGACAACAATTCTCGTGGCAGTTCAGTTAAATCATTGGTGTCGAGGGGTTTTTGGGTGTGTCAGTTTGTTCCAGGGTAGCTCAGATCCCTGCAGATGTTTTTGACATTGTGATGGCTGTTTACAGCTTACGAGCCCCTCAGGGACCTGCCAGTAAGCAGGTTGGTGTCCCAGCGACTGTCACAAGCTCATTATTCAGTCACCTGGAGGTTTATCTTCAGTGCATTATATGAGCAGTTGTTAATTAACCACCTGAACCCGTCTCTCATTTCAAATGGTAAAAGAGAGATGAGTTCTGGTTTCCCTGCTTTCCATTTTCTCATTGAAATATTAATATGATTGACATGTGAAGAGTTATTTTAGTGAGAAAACTGCATTCTGAAAAATTAAACCGACTGAACACTCATTGAAGGCTTTTTAATGCTCGGACTGTATTTTATGTGTTATAGCCAATCAGTTGCAAAGTGCACATGAATAAAGTTAGCAGCCATTTCCCGTGCTTCACCTCTTACAAATCTGTAGTTGTAGCTGAAGTTACAAGAGCAGATTGGATGAGGATCTTGATAATCTTCCTCAGCCAGAAAGTAGTTGTTAGTCAAGAGAAAAAGAACATGAACACCTGTTTTCTCCAATGCCTACATGCTCAGAGATTAGTTAGGATTCAACGGATATTCCCATCTTATCCATCTTATTTGCGGTAACCCTCTCAGGAGCTGTTTACTCTCAGTGAAACTATATACATTTTGCCTAGGTAAACAATACTATTAGTGCTACATAGCAAAACAAATATAGTAGAAAGTAAGCTGAAATCAAAGGGAATTGTGGGAATACAGGGTTGCAATAATTTTCTTGAGAGAAGATAATTGCTTTCTGTTGGCGTCATTGAGAGTGGCACTGCTGTATGCATTCCTCTCCCCCTTACTTGCCCTATTCCCTTTGAGCTGGTTGTCTCTCTGCACTCAGGTGGACATAATGCATGAGAAGCGCTTTTCTGTCACATGTGACTCATCTATTGTTCTGACTTGGAATATTGCCGCCATGCGTCAAGGAACAGATAAAGACTGAAAGCAATTACTTCAGTGTGGTAAAGCAATTGTATCTGTCAGCACTTGATTTGAAACTAGCTCAACACCAAAACACCCTATACATAAAAAGCACACCTCCACTTCACCTTGTTAAAACAAGACTTGCTCCTGTCAATGCTTGATGCATTAGTCTGCAGAGAAACTTTGCTAAAGCATTACCACGCACATCAAAAAGGAATCTCTTCAGAAGCAAGGTCTGGAGTACCTTGAATTGTTATTCTGTGGCCCTGCAGTATTTAAAGACTTTGTTTGGTTTGGTTGTGTCCCCTTATAGACGGTCAGCACTGACCCTTATCCTGTGAAGCTCCACTATGACAAATCTCATGACCAGGTATGGCTGCTCAGCTGGGGAGACGTAGAGAAGAACCTCCCTACTCTCCAGGTAAGTCCACAAGTCACTGCAATTCACTCAAATATTATTCCTCTGCAGAGTTATATTATACTTGCAACAGAGAATGTGAAAGTATGCCATGCCATGTAGAGCTCGCTTTACTGACTGTGGTAATTCAGAATGGATAGTCTTAGCTGACTGTAGCTAACTCGTGGCAGACCTAGAGAGCTACGAGAGCAACAGACTGAAAAATGACTGCACACTGATCTCGGTTCAGGAGCTAACACTAACCACTTTAGCAGATGTCAGCAGATCAAACAAACACTGTAGATGAATCCATCGCTGTCCTGTCTGTGCTCAAACTGAACACTAATGTGGACTTTTGGACATAGTTGACGCTTCTGCTACATATGTAGCTGTATGGGATAGTATTTATTTTTGTAAATTAACTTAGAGATGTGTGTAGTATATATCTCTATGATGGATAATGACCATGATCTTCCAAAATGGCGCATTTACCCAGAATTCAAGACGGCATGATGACAACTTCACATTCTCTATAGGGTGAAGCAGAAGACAATGAAGGATTCAAGTGCAAAGATACAAACATTCAAGAGACTGTTTGCATTCTTTAGAATTTGATCCAAGATCAGCAAACTGGTAGAACATTTGTGTTGCACATGTACTTGTGTCCTGTCCAAATTATTGACTGCTCTGTGTATAATTGATTGATAAAATGTCATGATGAAGATTGCATCTTCAAATAGGTACAACTCATTTCATGAAGGTGATAATATACAGTTTTTGTTGAAACTGTTTCAGAGGTGTTGATTCAGTGGTCTGATCATTTTGGAGGCTGTAGTTAATGCTGCTGTTGAACTGTGATGCATAAGATGGCGAGGCGGTTGTTTAACCGACCCCCAATCTCAATGTCCACACTCACAGATTGAGGCACATTTCCGCTGCCTCTGGGCTGTCCTACTGTACATGAGGGCTCTCTCGCCTTCATTTTGTGCCCTTTATGCTCACTTTCCATAAGTTGGCATTTCTGCAGACCTTACCTGAGGGAATTCCCTACAATTCATTGCATCCTGACGTGAAATATGGGATTAGCCTATCCAGGGACAGCTGGAAGTATAAAAAAGGTAAACAAATGCCATAAAACAGAGAAGAAAAATGAAGATGATGAACAGTATTACAAATGAACAATTATTCTTAAGTTAACTGATGTTATTCTGTTTTGTATGTTGCTTTGGACAAAAGCGTCTGCTAATGATGCTGTTTTGACGAAAACATTGATTAGGAAATTGACAATTGCCCCTCATCCACTCTGTAAGGCAAGAGCCTTAAATGGGGATATAAAAAGAAACTCTTGTCACTATAACCTAACACAGTTGAATGACACCACAAACTGCAACTTCCAAAATGATCTCACAGTTGATTCAGCACCTCTTTGAAATTGTTTCAACAAAAATGGAACATTATCACCTTGATGAAAGAGGATTTACCTCAGGACTATTGTCTTAGACTGGTGAGGTGTACCTAATAAACTAATGCGTGTATGCCAGTGTCTGTACCACATGTCAGCATGACACATATTTGAAGATAGTGCTCTAACTAGACTCAACTAAAGTGCAATGAAATGTTCATTCAAATCAGCCAGTCAATCTCTGAAGTGTCTCGGCCGTGAGGATAGTGTAAAGCGTAGAATAAAAAGGTCTAAACCCACAAAAGCTAGAACCATGGTGGCGTTTTGGCGTTGTCATGGTGATGCCTAAGTCACAAAGTGTTGTCCCATTCCTATTTTTACAGTTTCCAGCCCTTGCAGACTCTTGCACTCAGTCACTTACAGGTGACGACACAAAAGTCTTTGAGGGTTCAGGGCTTGAGACCTTAGGGAGGACATGGAGATTGGGCTCTAGACTCCTGATATAAATGGGGATATAAAAAGAAACTCTTGTCACTATAACCTAACACAGTTGAATGACACCACAAACTGCAACTTCCAAAATGATCTCACAGTTGATTCAGCACCTCTTTGAAATTGTTTCAACAAAAATGGAACATTATCACCTTGATGAAAGAGGATTTACCTCAGGACTATTGTCTTAGACTGGTGAGGTGTACCTAATAAACTAATGCGTGTATGCCAGTGTCTGTACCGCATGTCAGCATGACACATATTTGAAGATAGTGCTCTAACTAGACTCAACTAAAGTGCAATGAAATGTTCTGTAAAAGTATCTTTTAATTTCCTCTGAGAGTCATCTTGGTTCTGCTCGAATATTAGTGTTTTACTTGAAAATCCTGTTTGTCATCGCCTGCACAGAAATTCATAATGCGGGGTTTGGTCTGTGGCAATTTGCTTAGTGCATTGTGGCACAATCGAAGCAAACCCTGCCTACACACAATCATGTCTGCACACTTCCATGCATGCACAAGTAATATTTAGACACCAATGACAACAGCACATATTACCTCCCACAGAAAAGCTCCAGCATCTCAGCAATAAGAAATGAGGTTTAAGAGTTTTATTCCAAATCAGTGCGTAAAAGCAAATATAAGTAATTTAATTGAGAATAATGAAACCATTGCTAACAATTTAAAATGTTAACTGTGCAAGTACAGTATTATGCCTTTGGTTGTAAGCTATAAATAAGTGTTAGATGCAGACTTACATGGGAAGAAACCAGCAGCACTGAGTGTATTCATCGGGTTCATGTTAAACACCCACCTTCCTCTCTGGTGATCACCAGGTGATCAGTCAGGCCAGTGGAAGAGTCTCCCACCACACTGTTCACACACAGCCAGTCGGCAGGCGCTTCGACAGGGTGGACGACTTCTTCATTCCTGCCTCCAGCCTCATCATTAACCAATGTCTAGTATGATCCAAGAACACTCCTAATGTAAATGGATTTGCAAATTAAATTCACCCCACTGGCATTTTCTTCACTCTTTCTCTGAAAGTCAATGATGATTTGGATGGGCATTTTGTGTGAGAGTGAGTGTATGCTAATGAGGTTTTGGGAGAATAGCCCAGTGGTCATCTGTGCTGCAGACGAGTACAGGGCTGCTCACCTGAAAAAGTTGTAAAAATTAACCATTCTTGCTTGAGCTATGTTGAAATTAATGGTTTACATCTGAATGTTAACTGAACACTGTTTATTTTCTTCTTACATTACACATGATATTGCCTAGTTGTTTATCCAATTGTTCATTTTTTGTTTGCATAGTCAGAAATGTGCATTTTCAATTACATATATGTTCGTTGGTGAGGTTACACTTAAAGGTGGTGGGTGTAATGGACTAAGTTATATTGAGGTGTTTCTAATCTTTTGGCAGAATTACACCTCTGCAGAATATAATACAGTCCAGCACACCACCACTACTAGGAGAGGGACCTTTTGGTAAACTCACACTACAATTCAATTTGATTCCACTCTGCTGTTGTTCTGAGCAGAGTGCTCAGTGGTATTGCTTTTAAGGTTATGTCTGCAGTAGTGGAGAACATCGTCGGCTGCAGCATTACTACCACAGAAAGCTAGTGTTATCCAAAATGGACACAGGTCTGTAGAAACAAGGTCTTGTCTTTGTCCTACCAGTTTGAAGTGCTGTGGTGTGTCGCTGAGCTGCTTGTTTAACACGTTTGATGCCCCACTATGCTAACATCGGTGTGTCGCTGAGCTGCCTGTTTAATACGTTTGATGCCCCACTATGCTAACATCAGTCTGTTGGCGATGGGCTATGAAGTAACGTTATTCACACAGTTCTCCACACTTGTCTTTTAAAGCTCATTATCAAGTAATTAATACAAAAATAGATATATTCATTGTCTGAAAATGAACTAACGTTACAACCGTAGATATACTGTATATATACACTGTAGTTTTCTGTGTACAACACTGGCTTTGTTGTTCTGTCAACATTGTGACAAAAATCGATTTTTAGCAGTTGTCAACCGCTCTAGAATTGTAGAGGTTATGAATCGTGATTCTAATATGAATCCCGCCCCCCCCCCCCCACCCCTAACCACTACTATGACCTAAAACAATTAACACCTCTACAGCAACTGCACCATATACTGTAGGTATCAAAGTTGACATTATGGCCATATAATAATACCAGATAAAGCCATGTGTGTGTTTGTCTGTGTCACTCAGTTCATCGCTAACTGGTGAGAATCCTGAGACTGTGTTAAGCAGTGCACTCAGTAGCATCTGGGCACATTACTTTTACCACTAAAAGAAGAGTAAGCAGTATAATTATGTTGCTAAGTAAATGCTGATGAACACCATTTGGACCGAGCAGCCTTACCTTTAACAGCTTTAACATTTTAAATGCTGTACAGGTTGTATGAGTTCCTTTAAAAGAAAATAAGATTAACTGAATCAGCTATAATGTTGAAGCTGCTGCCATTTTATTTTTACAATACTGTTGATAAACCTGAAAGGAAACAAGTTGGGCACAGCCCATGCTGCCTCAGCAGTGATACTGAAGTTCCCTGAGAGATATATAGGATACAGCTCCTCTGTCAACTGAGGTATGAAGAGTTATGACCCTGTGACATCACCTGTCATTTAAGCACCGCCTACTTTTCCGCACTTCACAAAGGCCGTCACCTTTTATGACTCCTAATTACATACTACAAATGATCAGTGTTAGATTTTAACTTCGAAACAGTTTATTATACATTTGACAGAAAGTTAACCACCAGAACTTGTGATTTTATAACAGCATTAAAGGATTTGATTAGGGTTTCCCAGGGGCAATGGGACCAACCAACACCCTCAGGTTAGGGTTATTACATCAAAGGGATTTGATTTGGGTTTCCCAATACGACTGACCAACACCCCAGAAGACAGTTAGTTGGTCTCTAAATATTGACAGGTGTAATGATTGTTTCTAAATAATTATGCTTAGGAAAACTGGCTGATTCACTAAAATAACCCACTGGGTCTGGGTAATATTAAACAAATCAAATATTTTAGAAAGCTTTTAACAAAAGGCTTACTTTTATTACTGACAGCATTAAGTTCCATATGTAATGAGGGCCCAACAAACCAGTGGTGATTATCGGCGTCTCTCCCCGACCATCCCCGTGTTACAAGCGAACGGAACATCCACAAATACTGAAATTAAATCCAACAGGTACCACAGGTCCAATAGCAGGGACCTGTTTCCCCAGAGAGGAGCGAGTTACAAAAGACTTGCACCCAGGCTTCTACACTGTCCCTCAGCTGTGCTTGGTAGGTAAAGGTGCTGCCTGGAGAATAGGAGCACCCAACATCCTGGCAGTATTTTGTCACTGTATTTTATTCTGTAGGCTTCCGGATCATGCATGAACACACCCGAGGTTACGGTAGCCTCTACGTTAAGCAACAGTCTCTGTAACAGTAGCTCAAGCCAAAATGACCACCAGGAGAGGTCCCAGGTCAACCCCGAGGTGTTGACACCAGGCCCAGTTTTCTTCAGGATGTAGCCATAACTGTTGAAGATATGTTAAATCTGATTATATTATATTACTTATTATGCATGAGGGTGTAAAGAAAAATCCTTTGAAAAATGATCAAAACCTCTGTGGGCCATACCCTACCTCTTCAAAAAATGTAATCCAAATCTATCCATTACTTTTTGAGTTATGCTGTGAGCAAACGAATCAAAAAACACTGGTAAATACATTAACTAGAGGGGAACAGTTAACACCTCACATTCTCTTGCAACATTTTAGTTAATCAACAACTGAGTACAGACATGCTGAATGCAAAGTGTATCGAAACCCTGCTGAGCTTTTCACACAACATGAGCAGTTGTCACACTCAGGCCTATTAACATGAACAGAGAAAACTGGGTCCCAGATGCTTGACTAATGTCGTGGAGAGGCCAGAACCAAGCAGGAGGTCTGGGTGTTTTCAGGATGTTAACAGTCTCCTGGAGAAGAGGAGGAGTAAGCAGTCCAGTGTGGCATAGCTGTAATTAGATCCACTGAGATCTGAAGGAAGACTGCAAGAAAGTGTGGCTTTTTTATTTATTTATTTTGGCATTGTTGCCAGCTACAGTAGTTGCTCATCGTTTTTGATGTTCTTAAACATCAAGTTTACCGTTTGTTACCGATTCAGCTGGGTCTGCTCATTATGAATGTACTTTACATGGCTAAAACACGAAACGCAATTACCTTCACACAGGCTGGAAGTTGTACAGCTCACTAATTACACAAAATGGCCTGTCAGTGTGCTACAGTAGTTTAAATGAGTGCTTGCTGCTTTCATGTATACACCACTGAGATTAAAATGCTTTCTCGCGGTATAGCTGCAAAGCTGCGGACAGGCTCTTAACTAGAACTGATATCAGGATGGGACAGTATTGATAAAGCTGTAATTTTTAGGGCTGCATTTAGTTTTCATAATGCATTACTCAGAAAACTGTCTGAGAATGTCCATTACACTTTCTCATAGCCCAGGAGGATTTTATCAATTGTCTTGCTTGCCCGACCAGCTGTCCACACCCCAAAAGAATTCTGCTTTTTATTATCAATTAATCTGATGTTTCAGTGTATTAAATGACATAAAATTAACAAAAAGCTCATTACAAGTTCCTTGAGCCCAAAATGTTTTCACACTGCTCATTTTGACTGTATATATTTCTAAAAGATTTCCCATTTACGACCTCAAAACATAGCAAATAGTTTAATCCTTTATCAGAAGAATAAATACTATCCCATACAACCATAGAGCAGATGGTCTGAGATCAGTCTGAGCACAGACAGGACAAACTTATTTATCTACACTGCTTGTATTGATATCAGCCTGATTATCTGCAGGCAGCTGCTAGTTAGCGTTAGCTCTCAACAGGAAGAGACTGTGTAAAGTAGAATCCGCACACTGTTCACTCGACTTCCACATCCTCATACCTCACAGCTAGAGATAATTCTTCAACAAAGTGAACCGAGAGCTCAAATCAGTCATTTTTCAGCCTGCCCCTCTCATTGACAAGGATCCCAAGGTATGCTATGAGATAGACAGTCAACAAACATCCTGAGTCACAACAGACCCATGAGCTGCAGCACATGTATGAGACTGTCCTGACTCAAATATAGCCATATAACATAGCCAGCTATCATCTACTCTACGTCACTTTAGAAGTTAAAATAATCCATTTCTGCACATTGTAACTGATCGTTTTCCACAAAATAGGCATCTTACACACCATGCAGTCCAAACTGAGCCACTTAAAACAAGTAATCTCTCCATTAAGCACAGATGATTGTGTTTACTGAGAAAAGGTGCAAATCCAAAGATCGATCTCTGGATTTTAAGAATTAATGTGAATTGTTCAAAAAAGATTCACAATTAATATGTTTATCCAGCCCCACTCCTGTTTAAAGCTTCAGTGATTAGTTTATTATTCAGTTTATTTAAACTAAATAATTTTCTTTCAAGCAAAAATGCCAAATATTTAATGTTTCCAGCTTCTCAGATGTAAAGACCTTCTGCCTTTTTGTCATTTACATTTATGATAGTAAATAAAATATAAAATATCTCAGGGTTTTGGACTGTTGGTTGGACAAGCAACGTGAAGACAGTTTCCTTGTGTTTTTAACAATTTATTTTATACACCAAACTATTAATCAGTCAGGAATATAATTGAGACTAATTAATAATGAAAAAAATTGTTAGTACTGCCCTGTTGTCTTACACTATATTATGTTGTATACAGTAAGTGGTCTTAATATTTGGTCACTCAAGGTTTCCTTCAAACAAACAATTCTTTGATTTACTGCATTTAGCTGAATGCAGATGGTGTTTGTTGAATCACCATGTAGATTTGTTACATAATCATAATTAAGTGGTATAGCCTATTCAACATCTGCTTTTATTGCAGATATTAGGAAAGCTTAAATTAACCGATGTCTTGTGGCTGGGGTTTTTTTTTTTTTTTTTTGACCCCCAACGTTTTTTTGCCGG
>NW_018128169.1:160109-186238 GCF_001952655.1 Monopterus albus
GAACAGCAGACTTAGATTCAGCAACTTCCGGGCATTGTTTAATGACCGCGGAGCCCCTCAGCAGCTACATAAACCAAGCAGGGACGTCTGGGGGCTGTCATTCATTAAGACCATTGACTTCCAGTCAGGCAACTCAGCATGTCAGCAAAAAAAAAGCCATTATTTTTTATTTAGCTCACATCTACAGGACCCTGCAGCTCAGGCTATCTGCACCTATTTTTCACAAATTTCTAATAATTGCACAGACTGCCATTTGGCAAAACAAGCTGAGCAAGAGATGTTGATTTGATGTTTTTGCGTTGGAGGATGGGTGAACAAGAATTGCTTTGTTATAGATTTTTTTTTTTTTTTTAACTGTGCGGCATTCATTGTTCTACTCTCTGCTTGTGAATTTTGCCTCAGGAGCTTTAACTGAACTGCAGCGTAAACAATATTTTGGGGTTAAGTGTTCAGAAGCAGTCATTTTTACACTGAAAATATTGACATGAAGATAAGTTAATAAAATCCAAAGTAGCTTCATAACCTTGTTCTACAAAACAGGGGAGAATCATTATTGCATTAATCATTAGGACAAACGACAAACAGCAGCTGTCAGTTTGGCTGAGAGCAGTCTGTCTGCCAGCGAAGTAACCCAGCTGTGTTCACATCAGAGCGAGGCCAAACACCGTCTGATCATTAATTTATCATACAGAAAAAAATCATCTTATTGCAAGAGAAATCGACCTTTAGCTGCCAAGGATTTGTGAATTGTCTCAACAGTATTACATACAATGCACAGAAAACAATCTCAGCAGTGTTTGACAGGCACAGTGGTAATATTGGTCTGTAATTCGTCAGGTCTGTCACCTAGCGGATGAGAACGGCAAAAGGTGTTGCAGGTTTAAATACAGGTGGGACATAGTGGGATCAAGACCTAGCCTGTGTCAGAAAGCTGCCTTTGAATTTATTCTGCCAACTTTAGCAGCCCACGTCCCAGTGACATAAAAGTCAAAGACCTACAGTCTCTCAACTACTAAATTAGTAGACAGAAAGTTAGTCATTAAGACAATAACTTTACCCTGGCCAAGGTTATTTCTGCTTTTCTTCAGTGGAGGCAAATGTATTTTTTGAATAAATGATATTATGCAAAAAAAAAAAAAAACATTTCTATCAAACCTAAAGTTCTGAAAACAATACAACTGCATTTGCAAATAAAAAAATTAAGTAACATAAACTGAGGCTAAAGTGTTGACTTTCACTAAAAGTGATGTGATTTGTGTGCATGATTTAAAGTATAAGGTAAGACCTGCACAGCCAGAGAGGCTTTAGGCTTTATTGGAAGTGGGCATGTGTTACCTTATTCGTTGATGCTTTTTAAGTAGCTTCACCCTTATAAGTTATATGCGCATAACTATATTTGTCTTTCATGATTTATTGTACCATAACTTTAATCTTTACAAGTTTAAGGAATGTCAGAGTTAATAATGATCAAAAAGTGCGTCTCCATTCAGCATCGGAACTACATTAATCAGAGCAGCTCATTTGGATTAAACTGTCCATTGTCTGACAACTGTCATTGTTCATTTTGCACTGCATGAACATTAACACTCAATAGCCAACTTACTGCATCAGTATAAACTGAGGCCAAAGTGTTAGCAGCTGTGTTTTGGCACTGAGGTGCCTATGGATACTGAAATATGTCCTACATATTAATATTGTTTCAATATTACTTACAATACTTTTGTCTTTGCTCTCTTGTCCTATACATATACTGTGTAGTCCATGGTTATTGCAGTGCAAAATAAACAGGCCATGGACAATCTGAACAAAATTTGATGCACTTTTGTTTTAATCTTGAATGGAGATACATGGCCATACTTCAGATTTTGGCCCTTTGTCAAGTTAAAAAACATCTTGTTAAGTTAGAATAGTTGTGTTACCTGAACAGGTTTTATTCTGTCCCCCTATGCTCACACTGAACTTAAACACAAAACCCCAACTGTTTGGTCCATTAACAGTTCCAAGTTTTAAAACAAGATGCATCCTCAGAAATGAGGAAGGGCAGTTTGATTTTCTGCTTTCATGACAAAACTATAGAGCCACAGATGTATGACAAAATGCAGTGAATTTCAGTTACATTTCTCACAACCCAGTCTGAGTCAAGACTACAGGTAGCCACAAAAGTAAATGCTACTCCAAATACTAGTAAATACTGCACTAGCCATCACAGATTTGCTCAAACTCAAGGCAGCTGACCAAAGTTTCTGCTATGCCAGTAAAATCCATCCAATCCAGCAGCTGCTAAAAATCAAAGGACAACCATTCTAGGTGAAATCAAGTTCAAAAAATAGTGCAGGCAGCTAATCCAGGGTTTAAATTTGGCTTAGTTCACAGTTCATCAACCAACCTAACACATATGTTAAAGATTGTTCAATGTTATGATTTTTTTTTTGTGTGTGTGTGTGCGCACAAATTATCCACAACACCTGCTGGGCTACTTAAAAAAATCTGAATCAATTATTCCTTTTACTGAGGTGACCATGGGTTACGTACAGCAAACAAACAACTATTCTAAGTTCACAGCTACAGACAGATTTGTGTTAAAATGGCATAAAAATGATGAATGAAAGAAAGATTGAAGTGCCTGTCAGCATTAATCAGATGGTATTCACATTGAATTGAGGCCTTACAGCTGTTAAACTGCTACGTGCCATTAATAGATTCTTTGGGCTTTTGTATTAACTATTATACCCACTAGTATACTTCTATAATTCTATAAGAGGGGAAAGTGTATTCATGCTACATGTACAAGGTTCCAGAATTTTGCTGTTGAAATGGTTTTTAATGGACCATTTTTGTAAAAGAAACTGTTTTAAAATTACATCAGTGCAGCAGTTTTCACAATTATCCAGTACAAATCGACTCAGGCTAGATGGATGTTATTACAATTCATTCTGAGGAGGACAAAGACATTTCACTTAAAAGTGCAAATATCCACCTCACTCTGGCATTTAAAATCCGAGGATCACCAAAATCATTAGGATACATCTTCTAGAAAATATGAATGTCTGCAGGTGGCACTAAGTGAAAGTCGTGAGATTGCTGAAGTCATTAAGTTTCATCCTCTGAGCACTGTGATATGCTGTATCAAATTTCATGACAATGAATCCAATAGTTACTGAAATATTCCCCTAAATCCCACAAAATGTTAATGTCATAGTGGCCCTTAAAGTATATCACTACACAATTACAGGAACATAACTGTCTAAAATGTCTCAGCAACTATTTGTATTGCCATCTGCTTACAAAATGGTGGAGTGACAGACTAACCGACAATGCCACCCCTGCCACTGGCATCACTAAAAATGTCATAATTGGGGGTTTACGGGAAAACAAAATGTGATATTGATTGAATCTTATTCTTTTTCTCTAAACACTCTACAGATTCGGCCTCATCCTTCATCAAAATGAACCTGTCCTCCACAAGATCGACCTGGACACGGCATCATATGTGAAAAACATCAGTTTACGAGAGTATAACTGCACCCCCAAGTCTGTAGCCTACACCCATCTTGGCGGCTACTATTTTGTCAACTGCAAGCCTGACTCCACTGGCACCACCCAGCCCCAGGTCATCCTGGACAGTGTGACAGACAGAGTGGTAGGACAAAACCACGATGTCACCGGCACACCCTATGTGTCTCCAGATGGTCATTACTTGGTCACTGTTGATGATGGTGATGGTCTGATGAGAATCCAGACAATATCAGAGCGGGGAGAGATCCAGGAGCCCTTTGACATCCACACCAACCTCCACCTGTCTGATCTGGCCTTCCAGCGCTCCTTCACAGAGGTCCACCAGTACAATGTGTTTGGCAGCTCTGGCCGTCAGACCGACGCTTTGTTTGTCGAGCTGAGCAGCGGCAAAGTCAAGATGATCAAGAGCTTGAAGGAGGCCACCAAGTCATTTGAATGGCCATGGAGCAGTAAGAACAGGGTAATGGTGGGCAGCGGACTCTTCGGACAGTACCTCACAACCCCGTCCCGAGAGTCCCTCTTCATCCTGGATGGACGGCTCAACAAGCTCAACTGTGAGATCACTGATATCCTCAAAGGCAACGTGGTGCTGTGGGTCGGGGATTCTTAGGTCATTAGATCAAGCCCAGGTGAGCTTTGTTTTCCTCAAAAGTACTGTTGTACTAAATTCTGTTACAGATTCTTTGATTTTGCGGGAGCACAAGAGTGAAAACCCACAGATTCAGAAACCAAATTGACCATTTATAAATCCACTGGATGATCAACTGCCATTCTGATTTAAAGAAAAAAAAAAGGGAAAATACAAATGAAAGAGTATACTTAAGAATAACTATCATCTTAAAGCCCAGGTCAAATATTTTTTCCACTGAGAGGTTTTTAAGTCCATACAAAACTTGCTTGCTGGTAACATTTTTCAGGAAAGTTGGTATGAATCAAGAACTACGTGCAACTTTGCATCATGATTCGCAGTCTGTTGTATTCAGTGGAAAAGCTGTAGATAGTCTCAGAACAAAACTAATTAATATTTAGGTCAATTGGCAGAAAATGATTCATTTATATCGTATATGTCCAGATTAACTCTTATAATTTAAGTTGACCCAGTCCCAACTTTCCTGTGCCTTCAAGCAGAATTCCCTTCTATCAGAGGAATCAGCATAATTATTCCCAGTTTGACAGACTACACCTCTTCCTTTGACCCTTCCATTTGTGGTGTGTGTGGTTCCCCACAAATCTACTGCTTGTCTACGCAGCTGACTCAGTCTAATTAAAACGAGCCCTTGCTGTGATCCCATCCTGTTTGAAGTGGAGACTGAGAGACTGAGTGGTTCATTATGGCCGTACGCTCTGTAACCTTCAATCTGAATTTTTAACCAGCATCGGGAGGCTTTCAATGATATTTTATTTTCCTTTATAGTCCAAAGCAGAACAATGAAAGTCGGTGGTAATGTTAGTTTAACTGTACCAGCTTTATACACTATACGTTGTGAAATTTAAGTATTTCCAAATGTTCATTAGGAAGGAGTCAGTAGAGCACTTGCGTGTGAAGAAAATTCTGTCATAACTTCAATATCCCTGGACCAAAAAAAAAAAGCATTGTAGAGTATAATAGAATGAACTGTGAAGAACATGCATTGTCTGATCAGTTTGACAGCATGTTTCTAGTGGGTGTAGTGAAGTAATGATGAGCTAGCACACTGGGGAGTGGGGTAGTTGTGGCTGTATTGTGTAGAGGGTCTTTGAGGACAAGCTTTGACTAGGAGTGACAACTCTTTCTGGATGCTCCTGCACTAGATTCATAGCTGGCTCAATGAAACCGTTTCCTAGCTGGACACATTTCTATGCATTTTCACCCCAGCACTCTTATGACTCTGTGAATCACAATGGCCAACTCTGTGTCAAATGTAGTATGGACTTCTGATGTGTACAGATTATATATAGGCATTCTCTCTCTCCTGATGATTTTAGTCATACTTTGTTTTAATTTAGTTTGATCAGTTTTTCTCCCCTGTCACATGTTGCTTTCCTATCTTTAAACCTGACTTTTCTCTATATATTCTGTACATAGCAGTTGACTGGTTTCTTAGTTTTCCTGTTAAAGTACAGATTTACACAGGTTCTGCTCACTTTCTTGCAATTAATCAGCATATTCCTTTTTAAGAAATGAAAACACAGCTGTCATTATGAACATCCTGTACTTAAGCACATTGTGATCACAAACACTGCTTTCACCTCCATATAGCCATGTCCTGTACATTCCCTTCATGTGACTGTTATTTATATAGAGACAACATGCCTGTCATTTTATCCAACAATAAAAACTATACTACAAAAAACAACATATCGACTCTTGTCCTCATTACAACCAGTTCTTCTGTAGCTGCTGCTAACACAGGCAATCATACACTGACAAGTTTCCTGTAGACACTAAAGCAGCCTGTTGCCAATTATACATCTACAAAAGATGCTAAAAGAACGACGTCAAAACTCTCACTACTTTGGGTGCATCTACTTTGCAACAGAACATATGATATTTAGTAAAAAAAAAAAAAAGGAAAATATACAGTAGCTGTAAGACCTAAATATGTGATAGAAAGAAAATCTGAGTGAATTACCAAGAAAGGAATAACTTGTGTAATCATTTCCAGCAAATCATTTCAATTTTCTTTGAGGAGGAAAGTCTGTGATACTCCGGACATTTTGGAAAATGTGATTGACATGGGTATGATTCAACTTGTGACTGCCTGAAGGCTAAATGCAAAATATCCACCACTGTTGAAGCTACATTTCCCTGTATGATTTTATTTCTAAATTTTAAAGCTGAGCTATATTGACTTTCAGAAACTCAACTGGGAGCTGGGAGCAAATTTTGAAATTTGAGAAAACTGTTAGGCACCATAACAAAGTGAGGAAGTCTACCTTTAAGTGAAGCTAAATTACATTTACTCCCACTGGCCAAAATCACAGTCAGGAACAGTGCAGAGGAAACAACGATGGTTATTGTACAAACAGCTGATTGATTACTACAATTATCCAAGGCACAGCCCACAGTGCTTAGGTCCTTTACTTAAATGGAGAAGAGGAGAAATGTCATACTGTAAAAATACCTACAGTACAACTAATAGTACCTAAGTGTAAATACAAAAAGTATAAAACCCAAAAGTACTCATTGTGTAGGATGGACCCTATCAGATCACTAAATTATTTTTGTTTTACATTAGTGGATTTTAACATTTAAGTGGCATTTTATTGGTGAAAAAATAATTGTAGTGGTGTAAAAGTACACTATGTCCATCTAAAATGTACTAAAGTATAAAGAACAACAAAAAAAAAGTACTCAAGCACAAATACCTCCAACTTGTACTGTACTTGAAGCACAATAGTTAAGTAACTACCCACATGTCTTGGCTAAATTGGAATGAGGGGGGCGGTCTTCCTGTAAATCCTCTGAGTGTATTCTTCTTTTAAAAGTATATAGCTGCAGGTTCTGTCATGTTTTGGATGAAAGGAGCCTCCACACTGCATGTGGCTGTGCACTTATCTGACAGTAGGGGTTGTTCAGATGGAAGAACCTCTCCACATGGGTTTCAAAGATAAGTCTTTTGCAGCGATAATGAAAACCTACTGCATTCAACCCCGTCTATGACAAAGCAGAAAGGGGTCTCTTATTTTCAGCATGTGTGTAGTATTTATTGTATGATTCAGTTATGGTATACAGTATCTGCTTTGGATACACACTGCAGTATACAATATTTGATGCAATGTGTGAAATTGCTCTGTTAGAACCATTGAGAGTAATGGTTCTTTTGTGTGCAGATTTCTTAGACTCTCTGATTAGTCTAATTAAAGTGCTGATCACAATTAGTCAGTCAAGTGATATCTTCAACCTAGATGTTGAGCCTGGAAGTATATTATATAAAAATGGAGAAAAAGCAATAAATGCTCACATCTGAAACAATGTGAGAAGCAGGAATTGCTGGAAATTAGAGCCAGATTAATAAATCATCCAGGGCGTTACTGTCCTCTATTATAGTGCATTTGTGTCAGTATTAGTGTATTTCTCAGATGATAAACAAGACACTGCAGTATAGAAATGAAGATATGCTAATTAAGAAATGTAATTTACAAATTACTTCCTCACTGTGTCCACCTGGACGAGGACTGACGCTGCTTAAAAAATGACATCTAAATTGCTGGTGATTAATTTGATTGATTGGCTAATGGACCAATGATTTCAGCAAATGTAGTAATTAGTATTCTGTTTTATAATAGGCATAATTACAGCCGTAACAATTAATAGGTTACGGAATATTGGCCGTCTTTGTCATATGATGAAATAGTGAAAACAATATATTTGGCATTTAAACTGTTGAGTTGATAAAACTATAGTATTGAAGACATCACAGCCAGTAAAATACTCACAATAAAGAATCTAACCAGAAAACGTTTGGATTTCTTCTTGAAAAGTTACTTCATCACTTACTGTAACTCTTTAAATGTGCTATTTCTTGATGACAGTGTTTTAGCTCTGCTATAGTAAACTGTATAACAATGCAGAAATGTGGTGGTTGATGAAGAAAGAACAAAGCTACAAAAATCATTTACTCAAAGCCACACAATCAAAGTTTTACACATTCCACATATCATGACACGCTGTCAGCACACAGGAGGTCGAGGAGACTAATATACAAAAAATACTAACGAAGACAAACTACAGAAGCGTGATTCATCTACAGCTACAGAAAAAATGTGCGACCCTGCCAGGCTTTGAAAGCACTTTGTTACCGTGGACACGCCTGCAGTTGTGCACCAGGGACCAGCAGAGCTGAAGCTTCAGCGCATCAGTGTGCAGACCATTCTCATGATCACTGTGTGGCCCCCTGCACTCCTGATAAACGCTCCCTAATGCATTCCACCTCCCACCGGTCCCAATTTATATTCACACATGCTGGTGCTTTATATTAATATCCTTCCTTACTGAATCTGCTTTAATCAAACAGCTGTACGAACAGAAACGAGGCCCTGGCAGTTCCTCAGTTATCTATTGACACTCCTTTATCTTTGTGGTCACATGGGAGGGCCTCGGACTCCTCCCCACCACACACTCACCTCCATCAGGAGAATTTAGTACCAGACTCTGCCTCTCTATTACTCCATTCAAAAGGTGAGCAGCATAATCCTACTATACCCTCCTTAATCATGTTGCTGGGGCCTCCCAACGGTACAGCTTCCCTGCTCCATCCATACTGAGGTACCTGATGACTGATTGAGGCCACTGGTGGTGCTGCACCTCGTGCTAGTGGTAGGTTCCCATGCTGCATTCCCCTGCCTGCAGAATAATCAGTGTCCTGTGCAGTGGTGGATGGTAGCTGTTAGAAAATGGATTTTCTCTCAGGGGAAGAACTCATCCCAAACTACAGAATGGACTTGTCACAGCAGTGCCATCAGCTAAATTTATAGAAGCAGCTTTAATTACACTAACAAACACGCACTTTGGATAAATTACAGGATGTATAAATCCTGGTGTTCTGTAGTCTGATTATTTCCATTATTGATTAATCTGTCTCTACATCGTTTGATTAATCAATTAACTGGTCAGTTTAGAAAATGCCAGAAAACAGTAGGAAAGGTTCCCAGAAGTGAAAGAGATGCCTTCAAAGCATTTCTTTTATCTGACCAACAGTCCAAAGTCAGGAGGTGTTCAGATTACAGTAAGATACAACAGAAAAAAAAAACAGTCTTTAGCCAAGTTGGCAACTCTTTTTGGGGGGGGGGGACACTGAACTTTAATACTGCTCACAAGAAACAGAACCATGACCATTAGTCATTACATGTTGTACACTACCAACAACAGCTGTGAGTCCAAATCAGGTTGTAAATGTGTTGCATGAGCAAAAACACATCCCTGCTCTGGTCAGTCACTACTGCTGATTTGAAAGTGACAATGCTACCATTACGCTTTGTATTTAGGATGTGTGTTAACTTTTTTTGTTTGGTTCACTGTAACAGGCAAAACCTCAATCAATTAGCATAACTGCTTTGCAGTTGTATGCCCCCACCAACGAGTGAAATTCATGAAATGGGACAGCCGTGAGGTCACAGACCTTTGACCACCAAAATCTACACGTGTCAAATTTGACATTTAACATATTGCGTTCACAACAACGGGCCAGCCAGATGAATATGAAAACATAAAGCCTCCAGCCAACAGCAATCACCAACACTGAGGCATAAAAAGGGCCGGCTTAACACCGATATAGTGTAATCGTCATGTACAAGAGGCTAAAGTAACGACAGACCTACACTGCCGTTCTTAGAGCCAATTCAGAGCTGCGACTAGTGAGGCTTCCCAGAACCCAGTGTGATGCCTTGACTCACCTTTTGCATTCCCACTAATGGTCCAAAACCCAAAGGCATTACATTTATGAAAACATCAACCTTAAAAAAAAGCAGCAAATGCTTGGATTTTAGTTAGTTTTGGATTAAACTTAGTTTTTGATTAATTCTGTAAATTTTTTTTGTTAATTGACTAATTGTTTTTGTTGTCAAATATTTCCATTAGTAGAAAGTTAAAATTAAAAACACTGTGTCTCTGTGTATCTCATCTGGGCTTTCTCTCAGGTTCGACTCTGGGCGTCACTGAGCCAGTGTTTAGCACGCCCTCATGGAGCTCAGGCATCTGGATGCTCACATTTGAACACACTGGATAATGCGGACTGCAGATTATGAATAATTAACCCAAGTATTTGCTCAAGAGGAATCTGTTGCATTTTATTCTATAATACTCTAAGGTCTAGACCTTACTATGTAAAGTCCTCTGAGCTGATTTTGTTGTGATTTGGCAGAATACAAATAAAACTGAATTGAAAAAATATGGCTTTTTAATTATATTTGGTGGAATTTTCACATTTAACATCTTGGACATATGGTGGTGGCAGCAGCTCAGGATGTGGTTTAAAATGCTGACAGCAGAATCCTCATCCACTCTGGTTGTCCTATTGTCATGCTGAGCCGGCTGTCATGACACCGAGGCCGAAGGACACCTGTGGACACTCAGCAGTGATGGGAATGCAGCCAGAGTCCTGTCATCCAGACACAGCCGACTGATCCCCTCCTGATAGCGTCCAGGTCGACCGTGACAGGCGTCACCACCTCCGCTTAACATGCACCTTGTCTGTCCTCTTTGCTGTTCAGTGTGCTGCGAAAACGCAGCAGAGGGAGTGATCCTCAAGGTCGACCCAGGAAGTGGAAAGAGAGGGAAAGGCCTCAGAAGGTACTATACTTCAATAATGTGCAAAATTCTTTAAGGTGCCCATAGCAGCTTTTCCATTTTCTGACTTATGTACAATGTTACAATGATGAATTAAAGCTCAAAAAATGAGGTGTACCTATGCTGCTGTACGTCTATGCAGAAGCAACTCGATTTATACAAGTCTCACCTGCGAGATGTAATGATGTCTTAAACAGTAGTTTATAGCTTTTCTTGAGGTTACTGCGTGTCCGGGAATGTTCCTGTACAGGGACTCTGTTCTACCTGACCGGGTCTAACAAACAAGCAGCCAGCCAGTGAAGCCCCAGCGGTGGTGAATGATCAGCTCATCAACGCTGGATTGCCCCAGAGCACAGTACCTGTTTGTTTTGACTGCTTGAGGCCAGTGTGTCTGCAGCATGTGATGTGTTGCTGGTTAATGAGCGGATTAACGACCCATGATGTTACTGTCGGAGCTATGCTGCCCGTTTAGTTTCACTACTTTAGGACTGTATGTGGTCATGTGGAGGAATACGCAGTGACCACTGACCCTAAAGTTTCCAGTACTCGGTGGGATGTAGCAAAAAAACAACAACAAAAAAAAAAAACTGTCTGTGAATGCCTTGTTTCTTAACATTAGAGAGAATTGTTGTAAGGCTGGAGAGGTTACTCTGCATTATGCCATTTAAAACATGGGGTTTCTCAACTGCCTGCTTTGTTTGGAGTGTTACAAATCTCTTTTCATCGGTACATATACGGTTTACCTACCTACGGAGGAGAAATTCAAATTAATTAATGCTGTTGCAGTTTGTCATGCTGTCAACTCTTATATTCTGGCTCGAACATATCAGGTGGGACTTGAAGTATTGTCACTGTTGAAAACGTAGCTTATTTGTCCAAGTTTTTTGTTTATACATTGTCGTAGTTTCCTGACTGCCAACAGCAGTCGTGCACATTCACAAAATATTTCTCGTTTTTAGGAGGATGATCTTGTGATATTAGGCTTTATTGTTCTGAAATAATTACAGACTATGTGGAGTTATGATGGGTGCAAAGCTAATCTAGAGCTACCTGAGATTTAACATTAAATGGTTGGAAATGAGCATGCCATGGACTCTTTAATAGTGAGGGATCGATATAGTATGTCGTCTGTATACATCTACAGTGCTGACCCTTAGTCCAGACCCCTTTGAACAGAAGATGCCACTAAAAAACAGACCCGGCCCTGCAGGTCTATCTCAATTTTTCTCCAAGACTACTTGAAGTAAAATCAGGGTGTGGTTCTTCACCCCTGAAATGGCATCAAATGACCATCACTCTTCTCTAAGCATGCTCTGCAGCATTGTCCGAATACTTTGGAACTAAATCACTCTATTGTGCTTGTGTATCTCATCACTGCCAACTTCTGCCTATAGCAGTTTTACAACACTGTCAGTGACATCCAGCTGAGATGTCTGGGAAAACAAGGGTGAGAAACCTTAGCTGGCTAAGACTGATTTGTCTGTTTGGGTGTTTTTAAGAGAACGTCTTTAATGCTAGATTTTGTGTTGAAGTTAAAAGTTTCTCCAGGTCAATCTCTTTGTTTATACAGCCACAGAAGACACTGCTGTGCATGGTAATTATGTAAACTCATTTTTTTCTACAAACAAAATGATTACTGTTGCTGTTGTTTGTTCTATGTATTGTATCGACATTTTTATAGAAAAACCTTTGATACATTAATTTTGAACTGAAATTTAATTATTTTCACTTTTTGTGTTCCAGAAAAATTAGCATCCTCTGCATTAGTTGATCTCAGAAGTTGAAAGATTTTTGATTTTAACAAAGACAATCAGCTCATTTTTCCACAAAATTTGTTTCATCAATATCCATAAAATTCACCACAACTCTTCCAGATATTATATCCAGACAAATAAATTTAAGATTTACAAAATCACCAACCTTATTTAAACATGTGGTGTAAACAACTACTGATAAGTGAGGTTTTGTTTCAAAGCTGTTTTATAGTTAGTTGCAGCATCACAAAAGCCAAGAAGAAAATGTGGTGATGAGCTGAATCCCTCTTCTCTTGTATCATAAGGAAACCCAGTATGAGTGTTCATCTACTGTTTATCTGTCAATCTGACCGTACCTGGACACAACAGCTGCCAGACCAGTGTGACCTTGGAGACAACTGCCAGCAAAGGGAAATGTAAGAGTGTGCAGTGAAATGTGCAAAAACAACTTGTTTCAAGCTTCTTCATTTCCATTCAGGTGCTGAGTAAAAAACCTCTGAAAATGTTCAGTTTCACAAGATTCTGAAAATCCCCATCTTAGATTTCTTTCTACTAGAGCAGGAGGCCAGTTTTATACCTCCTGGTGGACCGGGCCATTAGCCAGCTGGTCATCATTAGAAGGACTGACTTCTCACTGCCTGCCACGGCAAAGCAGAAAACCAGATGTGATGTCCATCTCCTGGGTTGCCAAACACAGCAAGATGCAGTCTGCACCAGGGAAACCAGTCTAGAGAGCAGCTCTGTCACTGCCAGGAGGAAATATCACACAGCTCTCTCTAGCTTGACGGCTCTTAGCCAAAGAGCCAGCTGTTAAGAGAGTAAGTCTGTGCACACAGAAGTAGTAGTTCTGTGGCTGTTAAGCCGAGAGGGACTCTCCTCCATATGTAAAGCTCTTGAGTGAAGAGTGAGAATGCAGAACTGAACAAGGACATTAACTGGAACTTTGCCTTCTTACATGCATTTGTCTACTGTATCTACTTTAACGCTGCCTGTACAGTATTTGTTTCTTCTTTCTTTTATTGCTGTTGAGTGACTGACATTACAATGATGCAAGGCTCAACAAGTTTAGAAAATTTGACAAAACCGGCTAATATGGTTCTTGATGTTATTATGTTCTGAAGCTCCGTCCTCTGTTAAGAATAGGTTTGCTAGCTCAGTAGTCAACCTTGCTTTATCTGATCATGCCAGATGTTTGCCACTCAACATTTACTTCACTAACCTGAATCTGGTCTTTGTCTGTCTGAACCAGTCCCCATTTTTTTTTTATTTTTTTTTTTTTTATCTTGTGTGCATCTTATCTGGCTCCTCAATTACTAGTTAACATCTACTATGATGTCACATTTAATTATATATTGTGACACTTATGTATATTTGCTAGTTTTTGGCTAATTCATGGAATTAAACCCTTGTCAAATAAAACTATATCACTGTATTGATTATCCCAAAACCAAATAAAAATCCAATATTAAAGCAGGTATATTGTTTTGTATCTAATTAGCTTGGTGTTAAGAAAATATGTTTTTGTAATGTAGGCAATGCCGTCAACCACAATGTCCTTCTTGATACTACCAGGCACTTAAAGAAGCCATAGCAACCCTAATGGCTGATGTTATGGGGCTCTGATTGCCTTGGAGCATTTTTGAAGGCAACTTGGAAAAAATGTTGCAGAGTTTAATGTGTTGTTTTGTAATTCTGTTGTTCTCTCTGTGATTCTCTGATAAAACCCTCTAGGATTTAATATGATAATCACCAATAATCAGCAGGCATGAGGTAGCCTAATCTGCCAGAACACTAGAAGAACTCGAGGCAACTCAAGATCAATATTAAATTTTATGATTACAAAGGTTCTGCACTCTAATTTCAGGGGGAAAAATCATTTCACTCTAAAATTATCCAGTCTCGCTGCAGTGGTCTCAGCTCAGCAATATTTGTTATATTCTTAATAACACCACACATACACACATTTCACCAGCTACTTAATTTATCAAGGGAGTTCAAAAAGAAATGCATGATGTTTTTTTTTTTGAGCAAGGTAGGATCCTCTAACCTATTGAGGAAGGTGAAGTCAACTCTCATTCTTATTTTTTCCTAAAACTAGTCACCAACAGCAGCAAGAGCCTCAGCCAGCTCAAAAACAGTGCAGCTTTATTATAAAATGTCACAGCTGGATGTAAACAATGTCTTATTATGGCCAGGAAAGATCACGGTTTCTGAGCAAAGACAGGACATTTTTTCAGTAATGAAGAAAAGAAGGGGCATTTTCTCACTGGCACTGTGTTCTTTAAATTATACAGCAGGTTGGAACACATACAGTACAGGTTCAAGGAACCATGAAAGCTGACATTTGGGGGATAAAAACTATCAGGGTGATGAGAAATCAAATAGGTCACATCCAAAGACTTTGGTGTTTCTGTGTGCTTCTAATATGAAACAGGAAGTCTGAATTAGCAACTGATATGGGACTGTGTCACCACAGCATGGGAGCCAATCCCACATGTTCCCACAGAAAAGCTCAGGAAAGGAGCTGCCTGCTGCTCTTTAACTGGTTGATAAACATGTAGCGTTTTGCACATCTCAGTGGGTCAGTACATTAGACAAAATGGCAGGTAACCCCAGACCAGTGATCATGTGAGCCTTATGCAAACAAAACTGATTTGAGTGCAGATTTGCAAAGCTGGACTCATGCACCTCTCCTGCAAGCTGCCATTTTGTGCAGCTACCTACTGTTTACTTCCACTGGCAGCTAATGAAATGGGATCCACATTATGGCTGTCACATCAATATTAACACACTATCATGCTGCATACAGAACAACATATCACAATTAGGTATCATCCATATAAACTGTGCCTGTGTCTGCAGCTGCCTGTCACATACATTCAAACTAAAGCCATTTCACCGTCTACACCATCAAAGACATGTACATACGTCAGTGGCACTGCCCTCTTAAAGGATGTCACTTGAGCAATTATAAACAACTGACTGTCACACTAACACATTCTTCTGAAACACTACTTCCTTTTGTGTGTGATGCTCTACAAGAACATCACCCCGCTGTTAGTCTTTCACCAGGGATTTTGCTTGTTTGTTGTAAATGCATATAACAAATGTTGTGGTTCAGTCTTCTTGACACTGGAAACAGCAGTAAAGAAAATCCTGCCAACACTATGTCTATTTCTGTTCTGGAACTTTCAAACTATCACATGATCTTAATCAGTTGGTGGAGCTTGCCCAATTGTCATGGAAAATATACATTTTTATGATTACTTTCCAGAGGAGTTCAGCTCCCCATTTAAGACCTGACTGAAGCTTTTTTTTTTTTTTGGTGGCAATGACAGACTTCATCTCACCATGCAGCAGAGTCAGTGGAGAAAGACATAATAATGAATGAGTGATAAGGACAATATATATATATAATGCCCCCAAAACATTAACACTGACCAACACTGTAAGCTACTAACTTTCTAGAAGAAGTAGCAGTTTAACTTTGAGGACAATGTGACTTGGCCAAGATCATTGATTTTCCTGTTTTTTGGACCTAATCACTGTAATTTCTCTGTAAACACAAAGTATTTACATGCTAATAATGATGAAACCACTTTCTCAGCCAATATAATAAAGATATAGTGGTTATAAAAATAGCAAAAATAAATAAATATCAAGGACAGTAACTCATAAAAAAGAAACCTTTCAATGTGTAATAACCTTCCCTGAAGATTAACATGGGATTATTTTACTAGTTATTATCTGGTAAAAGTTTATTTTAGGTTACATATGAAAATCCCTCTTTTCTGTTCCATAATTGAAAGTGCATGAATGGACACTGCTTCACCAGAGAGGCGACAGCGGTGGACAGCGGTGAACAGCTCTGACGGACTCTGACACGAGTTTGAATTTCACAGTGATACTCTCATCTTTCTGTGATGGTAATTTCAAATAATGAGAATCCCAACTTCTCAGTCTACTCTGCCAGTCTTAAATTACTTTTTGAAAAATCCTCCTCTTGTCAGTCCTCCCAGCACTCGTCTGTTATCTCACACTTTCAGCAGCCATTGCCAGACAACAGCTGACAGACTACAAACTGCAGTATATAAACAACATTCACTAGTCCACAGACAGTTTATTAAATTAAAACCATTTAACATCGTAAATTCTCTGATGGTTCAACCTAAAAACAGGAGTAGTGTGTTGCATTTATTTCTGATTTATACTGGTTCAGTAACTGTACAGTGGTTACCACAAGGACATAATATTGTTTCAGGCTGAATAATGTTTGTCTATTCTCTCTTACTATCAAGCCATCACAGTCCAGGGAAAGATGTAAGCTGATAAAAATGTTGAATTACTCTGAGTCATGTGGTGTTTTCTCATTTTCCCCCTGGTTTTGCCTTTCAGGCTACATACAGGTTTCTCTGCCTAAAGCAAATATCCCTCAGACACTATTCAGGGCTGAAAAAGTAGCCTAGTTCCAACTGCCTTTGAATCTGAAAATCTATTTACATTTAATATTCCCCTAAAAAGCTTCAACATGACAAGACGGCAGAGTATCATGGCCTTTTCAGTAAAGACGGAATTGCTATCTATCAGGACGTTTTAGGAGTCTATAAAGGAAAATGGATTTAAGTAGTGCATTATTATCTGTATTACCAGTGCCCAGGTCTAGAAAGCCTTTCTGTTACAGTACCATTATTATAGAAAGAACAACTAGTTACCAAATTTGCCACAAGAAAAGCAATGAACTTAAGTGCCTCGAATTCTCCTACCAATGACGGGAGATGTGGAGTCCGTTTTCACTCAAGAAAATGACAGGACTTAATTAGTAAGCACTTCTGTTTCTGCTTCCTGACTGTCTACATTGTCCTGATTTTACAAGAGTTTGCATAAATTTAAGAAATGAGGAAATTAAGAAAACTATAAAAGCCTGTCTCTAATAAGAGCCTGTTCCAAATAAAGCACGAGTTCTTTCTGCCATTAACCTAATGAAAGCTATTTGAGAATTTAGGGAGATAAATTATTTAAGTGTCACCCAACAATGGTTCAACCTGCGTGTATTTGTTGGTACCTGCCTTTACTGAGGACACATTTTATTTCAGTCTGACATGATTAGGAGGGAGGTTCAGTCTACTGTATACTACTTCTTCCACCACTTAACAAGCCGTGACCTGGAGCTTCCCATACCCGCAATCCTGTGGAACTTGAGAGGCTGATGTGGTTGGTTCTGCTTTGCTTTTCTACTGTATTAAATTTTTTTTTTTTTAACTGTTGTTGTTTATACAAGTGCCGGGCTGAGCTCCTCACACACAGCTAAACAAAGAACGCAATGCTCCTTAATCACACATGCTACAAATCTGCCAGTAACAGGCTGTATGAGCCGTTTATCACACAGCTGTTGCACAAGCAGAACACAAACCTGTAGAAATGTGACATCTTCACCACTTTGCCCACAGTCCACTGCTCAAGTCCACATTTACCTCTAAACATGTGAGCGTACATTCACACACCGTGTATGTAATGCAAATATTTGAGACGTAACGACACAGATGATTAACCAATCACGGGTGACGGCCCTGCCAGAACCCACCCCGTCTTCTCTCCTCACTTTCCTGGAACTTGTTTTAGTACTACCTCAGGAGGTAGGTGCTGAAAATTAGCTGGTGGAACTTGCCTCCAAAGCAAATGGAGGTCAGTAGAAACAAAGGCAGAACCTGTGAAATGAGCTATACGTTCTGTGACAGGTTGGTAGTTTCCTACAGTGGAAGAGGTCTACATAAAACCTGCCAGTAATGGAGACTGGCTTCACTGGCTTCCTGTTAAATACTGGATCGAATTTAAGCTTTTATGGTTTGTTGGTAAATCATTAAATGGGCTAACTCCATCGTCTGTCAGAGGTCCTATGTGTTCATCCTCCTTCCAGGGCACTTTGTTCTGTGAATCAATTGCTCCTAGATGCCCCAAGATCCAGATTAAAGATGAAGGAGGATGTGCTTTTGAAATAGCTGCCCCCAATTTATGGAGCAGTCTACCATCCTGTATTAGATCTGCCCCCACACTGGTTGTTTTTAAGTCCCAGCTAAAAACTCACTTCTTTTTGGCTTTTAAACCAAACTGAGAAGCTTGTGTTTGTGTTTTTTTTATCCCATACTGTTATTTGTTTATTTTTATTTTTTGCTATTTGGGCAGCAGTTTGATCAACTGATGTTTTAAATATAAATACATCTGACTTGTCTGTATTACAGTACACCCTACATATAACAGCATCTATATCTTATCCTGAGCTTCCTTTACCTACCTTTAACGCACAACTTGTGGATTGCTGGTGGAGGCATTAGCTATTGTGCTCACTGTGGCAGAACTTTGTTTTTTTATAACTCTTCTAGGGTGAAATGCTAGCACTGGCACCGACAGTGGGAACAAAGCCACATCCTGCTGTGTAATAAAGTGGTGAAATTCAGTATATTTGACATTCAAATCTGCTGGGAAGTTTGATTTGCATTTACAGCCACAAAGCTGTCAGATGTTTCACCAACGTTTGAAACTGTAACAAGATTTTAATCCTCTTTCTCACACGCCCCCAACCACAGTTCTTGCACTAGAAAGAGAACAGCTCCACTTTATACGGCGCTCAAAATAAATGTATTTTTAATACGACTTGGGGGAAAAAAAAAACACCATATATGGCACAAGTATACACAATTCTTCTCTCCAGGAGAACAATATATGCAGGTGAGTCAAAGGCAATTCAAATGCAATGGAGCAAGCAAGCTTATATTTCCCAAAATAATAGAGCCAGCAAATACCTGCTGCATTTCTCAACAGCCTGCATGTGTGAAACCCACTGCACACACCTCACATGGGATTTACAGTTTTTTTTAGGAATATAATGAACACCTTTCAGAAGGCTGCACGTTCATCATTTTTATGGCAAAGTCCTTCATTCTGACTACAACACACTTGAAGAAATTATCCACAGCCAATTCTAAAGGTCTCTGTAATTGTACATAGTTGCACTGGAAGGCTGAAGTGTGCTAATGTGGACATCTTATCAACATTTAGAGAACGATTTATGGTTGACTGCCCATATTAATCCTGGAAATGACTCATTCCTTGTGATTGCAAGACAAAAGATATCGAACTGAATGTTAATGTTACATCTACATCCAGTGTGTCTCATGTTAAATTATCCCAGTATTTCATGTGGCGTGCTGCTGCATTTTCCTAGTTTCTCCCAGCTGTTTTTTGTGCAATTCTCCAGACTGTAGATGAATTTGGTTCATAAACCCATTTCTTCCAAGAAGCTTCAACGCCAGACGACAGAACATTAGTAAATGTAAGATGCTGGCTTATCAACAGTAATGAAACAAATCAAGCTAATTCAACTTCTGAACAAGAGCTATTTTGCCCGGTGGAGGAAACTGTTTTACTAATCAGGAGCTACAGTTTGTGATTCCACAGACACATCATAGTTTACATTGATGGAATTAACACTGCTCCAGGATGAGTTTCAAGCTCATTAATTTGGTTTTCTGGGCCACATACTTGACACAATTAAGCAGCTTTAAATCTGTACTTTTAGGGAGAGGGGAATCACTTCATTTGTCCCCTGCAGTGACGCTTATGTTAAGCTCCATGTGTTTTAGTTTATTTAGGGTAACAAAGAAACTAAACTAAAATACTTCATGGATGAAGGTTATCATTCATTGCCTTTCTTATTCATCCAATTTCTCTTCTGCAACTGCCCCCGACAGGATCAAGAAAGCTAAGCTCCACCCCCTTAAAGTTTGGCATCTAGTCAAAATCATAAATGATTTTATGATCTGTGACCATTGTTGTGGTCACAGTCTAGTCACCGTTGTCCATTTATGCATCCAGCATCCAAGAAGCAACATTAGCATTCATGTGGAGTCATGTTTCTGGCCACCTGACAGGTTTAAGTTCAATTATGACTCTCCTGCCAGCTCTGTTTTACTTTCCACCAACATCTGATGGAGATATTTAGCTTGCCAGAGTATGTTTAGCAGCTAGTCTGCAAATCTGACTGCTGCCGGTGCTACGCCGGTAATGTGCATCAAGTTTATCACAGTTTTTAACACTGAAAACAGCTGCTTGCTGCATCTGGGAAAGATGCTGATGACAGCAAAGAGATAAAGTCGCATGCTGTAAAACTAGAAGCAATGAGTCACAAAATTTTAAAGGGCCCCGCAGACCTGAGGAGAACAGGGGACAATTCTCTGTGGGTTTGACACAATGTGTGACACCTCATTGTTACTGTAATATATGATTAAGCATCTTTAATAATACGAGGAAATTATAAATAAAATGAGCTGAGCTGATTTTTCACTGGAATATCAAGAATAAGAAGAGCATGATTTCTTTCATTTTATAAGTTCCTGCAAATGAAAAACTCAAAACTATGTCCAGTTTTTAGACACAAAACTAAATAAACAGTTAACCTGTGACCAAGATCAGCTCTGTCACCTCGACTTTGCTTTCGTTTTAACCGACATGTTTGCTTGATGAGCATCATCTGTCAAAATCTGTCCATCTTACCCTTCATCTTGCCCTGCTGTGCTGTTGAAATGAATTTTTGGCTATCAAGCCCCAGGGAAGCTTGTGAAAGGCAGCAGACATTTACTGTGATGGGCTGCTCTTATTTGTATGCGCATCGTGGTGCATCTTTATTTTATTACTTTGACCTTGATTATTATGGAAATATGAAAAATTATTTGGTGTGGTACTTCCCTACAATACTGTGCTCAGCATGCAGTGTAGTTTATGTGAAATGGATCTGATTAAAACCCTTTAGCTGAAGATACTGAGTAATATTTGTTATCAAAGAGAATATGTAAAATGCGCAGTGTTCTTGAAATCACAGGTTTGACAGTCAGACTTAGCCTGTCAGTAGAATGCTGCCTAAACTGTTCTTAATGAGTCCAGGGTTTGTTGAAGGCCTGTGCTGCAAAAATCATGTTCATTATGTTCTGCAACAATATAGTAGACTGGGGGGGGAAATGAAATGCTCTTCTTCTGCTGTTTCTGAAACACTTCCTGGCTTGGCATGACTACAGGGAACTACCCAGGCTTGTTGTTCTGTTTGTCCCATTCACTTGCATTTTTCCACTGCAGAACTACATTTAATTATGACAGAGAAAACACATATCCAGAGATATTCAGAGAGAGACCAAAGCAAGCAAAACTTCCTATATATAGTTAAACACCACAGTGTATACAACACATTACACCCATTAGTTTTCCCTCCATATGTTGTCCTTGGAGAGAGAGAAAAATTCAGCTGCCACATTTCACTCTATAGTTCAGCAATGGAAGCCTTAACTGGCACTGTAGGGCAGAGATGTGGATTAATGAGTTAGTGTATGTCCAAATTAAACATATATTTTCAGTTCCACTCAGCGTTCCCAGCATTCTGTTTGAGCGAATAGAAAACACTAGAAATACACAGACAGCCCCGCAAATTGTTCCACAGTAGGTGGCTACACAATATGCGACCATCTATGCCTGCAACATGCCAGGCATTACACTGTTAAGGTGGAACTAACTGGTCAGTTGAATGCTGTGTGGGTTTTGGAGTAATCTAAAAATACCTTCAACATGACACCATCCCTGTTAGTCTAAAAACTGTCTTGCTCTCTTTTCTCCTTGCCTCAGATACATGGCATACCTTCTTCAAGCATTTTTCCTGCATCATTCAAAGCAAATACAATACTTCACAGCACAGTGTGTCACAGTTAACAAGCTGCCAAAAGACAACCAAACCTGATTTGTGCCAACAGTTATGTGAGGCAGCAGGGCCAAAACGCAGAACGTTTTAAAATCAAGTATGACTTAATAATTCCTACATCGTGTGATTTAACTACTGCTACTTTATTGAGGACACACATTTTGGTTTCAGTGCTGTAAATAGTTTTTGTGTTCCACAGCAAGAGCAAACAAAAAGGGAATACGACTGTTTGAAGTTGTATTTAATTGTATTTTTTTCCCCTCACTGCAGTACTTGAAGATCAAGTGGAGTTGAGCATCAAGAATAAAAAAAAGGGTAAAAAAGGTGGAAAAAGCCAGCTGTGTAATCTCAGAAAACATATTTTAAAGTCTAGTCTAACTGATGAAGTAATTTCCTATATTGGTTTACTGATTTCCCCATATAACTTCAGGTTTTTTAAATTTTTGTTACATGAACTCTACTAGTATCCTTGGCAGTCTAAATAAATATGCGCAGAAGTCCACAAATTGAAATGATGCTCTACACAGAGCCAAAAATGGAGAAATGCCCAAGTACAATCACAGCTAGAAAACACTTTCAACCACTATGGGTGACATTTGACTGATCAGGAAGGTTATGGACAGAATTAAATTGGAGGGCGGGGGGGGGGGGCGTTGGCCCGGAAAAAAAGCTTGGCCTGGGAACCTTTTGGAGTCTAATTTTTAATTTTTAATGAATAAAAGCCTAAACCATGCGTGTTTTTTTTTTCCTTGAGCTAAATAAATATTGAGGACCGACAGCTGCCTGCAGTGCCATTTCACACACAACATGCACTGTTTATCACTGATGTCACATGCATGTGTTGCAAGTCAACAGTGAAACTAAACCACTGCCCACATGTGCATGCATGATTACTCAGTGGAAAAACAAGAGAGTCAGAAATCCATATCTAAAAGTGATGAACATGCCACGGTAGCCTCTACCTGTACCTCCGCTGTGGGCTCAGCTAGAACCCCAAGCTTCAATTTCCAGCTACTGCCAACTTAAGTCCACCAGAAGTCTGGTGCGCCAGGCTTTGGCAACCTGCCCTCCTCCTCCTGCAAGTCACAACACCAAGTCTGAGAGCCACTGTTCAAGTGCTGTAGGGATCTTACAAAGCCTCATCAATAAATGACCCTGCTGTATTGAAGAAAACGTCAGTGAAGATCTAGTCCCATGTTCCTTTTTGGTCAGAGGAGCTTATAAGCATATGAGCATGTGTATTTCACTGTGTGTGTTCATCATGCATGTAGATGTGGCAGTGTGGTATCAGACTAAAAATGTTCCATAGCATCAGTAATATAGGCCTATGTTTGTTTCAATGCACATGACCCCCACCCTTTCATTGTGCCTTGAATTCATGGCAAATCAATCAGATGCATGCAGCGGTCCACACTGGGAATACATGAAGAGGCAGAAGAGACGGGACTAAATCCACAGAAGATTTGAGGCAAGTTCACCACGATGCCTGGAACAATGACCTGACAGTTACCTTGAAAAAGGTATATGTGCAAGTGCATCATTAAGAGAACCGGTGCTGTTTCAATGGCAAACAATGGTCACACCAAATTCTAGATTTAGGTTATTCTGTTTACCGCACTCTGTGTGAGATTAACTGATACATAAAAATTGTTCATGACTTTTTTCATCCTCCCTTTACAAAACCTTTCTAACAGGTGCAACACTTTGACATTACTATACATTCCAGTTTTTATTTTTGTTATATGAATATGGAAGCCACTTAAAAACATTAATACAAGATCCGGGAAAAGTGCCTTAACACTGACAACTTGTACATATACAGCTAACCTTAATAAAGTGGGGTTGCCGTTTCCCTCCAGATACATTGATGTCAGAGTGCAAGAAAACTCCTGCCAGCATGTGGTGTCTTAAACTTGTCTTGGCAGGGGGTGTTTCTGGCATTCATCACTTCATTGAACTAATAAGAAGTATATGACCTTTGGCTGAAATGGCTCCACTCAGCCTTAAAACTAATGCAGGGCTTTGCCAACTCGCTCTCTTGACACCTTACAGTGTACTGAGGCGTGACATCCTGATGTTAGTGACTTTCTCGATTTCCTCAGCCAATTTAATTCACTTTTGTCAGGACTTTGCATGCAAATAATGCATATATACTAGCCACATATGCATTACTACATCTGTCAGAAACCTAAATCCTCTGGGCTGATAAAGCAGCAGAACATACAGCAGAACACCAAACGTCATGGTATATTTTTATGATCCTAAAATGTCTTCACTTTACATGAAAAAGTTTTATAATCCTTATATATGATTTATAAAACGTTGTGGGATATTTTCATAATCTGTGCTGCTGCTTTTGAGAGAATGATGAAAAATGGGTGTTTGCTAATGAGTCCTTGATTTCAAACAGGTCGACAAGATCAGGCTTCTCATTTCTATGGCTGACTGTTAGTTTTGCTGGTTGAAATGAGAACAGTTGTAAGATTTTATCAGCTGTTGATAGATACATAATTATGCTAACATTAGCTCAATGGGTTATCAGAAAATGTTTCGGGTGGAGAATTTAAATGTGAATCCTTGAATTACTTACAAAATGAAAAATGTTCATAAGTTCTGAATCCTGTAAAAGTAGCCTTATATACTGTATGTACTTGATGGCTACATACATGATATGCTAAAATAATGAGGCTAACGATAGTATATATATGCCCTAGGCAAAAAAAACACCCTCAACAGTTTATTATCAACATAAAAGCCATGCAAATAATATTTTAATATACATTAATTCTTATAAAATCTGACATTGATGTGTGATAACGGCACACAGTGAATGCTTCTGTACAACACGCATCTTGTCATGTTTGCATCACATCACATGGGAGAATTAGAAATTGGAACTGGAATGTTGAAAGAAGGCAAATTAATCACTAATAAATAATACGTTATCATAATAAGTCAAAGTGTTTGTCATATGCACAGTTAGGAAATGTTTCCCTGTACAATGAAATTCTTACTTTGCCGTCCACATGAATGCCACAAAATAAAAATGATATATAAAGTAGATAAATAAGTAACACAAAATCTAAGGCACTTCAAGCAGCAAATGCAGCAGTATAATAAAAATATACAAGAATATAATAAGAGAATGTATGCTGCATGGGAGCAGCATGTGCAGCAGTCAACAGTCAATGTGCAATTATGCATGTGCAAACTGAGAATGTAAACAGTACATGATGCATTTCCTGGTAAACTCCTCAGCTGTTTAGGAGTCTGATGGCAGAGGGAAAGAAAGAGTTTTTCAGTCTACACAGTATGAACAGTTTGAACACTGGTCTAAATAATGGGTCTATCTTTTTATTTGTCAAAACAGAATCTTGTGTTTTATATGACGCAAGCAGTCTCTCTCAATGTTCTTATGAAACTTGGTTCCATCTGGCACAGAAAATGTCCTTGCCAGTGCTGAAAAGCCACTCACATGTAGCATGGTAAAATAAAAATCGTTCCTTTTTATGGCCCCAAATTGTTTGTAGTTTTAGTAGTCAACTACACAAAAAAGATGAGATCTCCTCTCCTTCCTCATGTCCACTATCATCTCCTTCGTCTTGTCCGTGTTGAGGCTGAGATTGCTGTCCTTCCACCATGACACCAGACCGGTCACCTCCCTCCTGTAGGCTGCTTCGTCCCCGCCAGTGATGTGACCAATCACTGCAATGTCATCCGCGAACTTCAGGATGATGTTGTCTTTGTGGGAGGCGACACGGTCATGGGTGAACAGGGTGTAGAGGATGGGACTGAGGACACATCCCTGTGGGGTGCCAGTGTTTGTGATAATGCTGGCTGAAGTCCTATTGCCAAT